>NC_064809.1:5747581-6012259 GCF_023721935.1 Panthera uncia | reverse complement strand
GTGCACACACAGATGCGCATACACAGATGCACACACACAGGTGCATATACACACAGGTGCAGGTGCACATGCACTCAGGTACATACACACACACATGCACGCACACACAGGTGCATACACACAGGTGCATATGCACACAGGTGAACACACACACGGGTGCACACGCAGGTGCATGCACACACAGGTGCACACATACACACCCGCCACTCTCTCTGGCTGAGAATATTCAGCACTGAAGAAGTTGATTTTGCTGGGGGGCCTGGGTGGCTCAGTCGATTAAGCGTCCAACTTCAGCCCAGGTCATGATCTCCCAGTTCGTGGGTTCCAGCCCCACATCAGGCTCTCTGCTTTCAGCACAGAGCCTGCCTGGGATCCTCTGTCCCCCTCTCTCTGCCCCTCGTCTGCTCATGTTCTCTCTCTCTTTCTCTCTCCCTCAAAAAGAATTTTTTTTTTTTACAAAAAGAAGTTCATCCATGCAGCTTCCCTGCTGTTGAACTTGTAAAGCCTGAACACCACGGAACCAATCAGTAGACACAGATCTGCCACTCAATGCGTCAGCACCCAGTACAGAGACACAGGGCCACCACGATAACTGTGACACGGTGTGACTCGTGCCAGGTGCTACCCTATGCATTTTACCAGCCTTATCTCAGTCAGCACACAGAAACACAAAAACATTTTATGGGTTGGGATTTCTATTCTCCCATCTTTCATGACAAACTTTGCGGCTTAGAAAGTTTAAATAATGGCCAGAGCTAATGACAGAAGTTGCTTGTAGCCCATATCCTATAAATCAAATGCGTTTTGTATCAGTTAGCTATTGCCACAAAGATACAGAATAACAAAGCACCTCAAAGCATAATGGCTTAAAACAATGATGTATTCTCAGGCGTGTGCAGGTTGGTGTGCAGGTTGGCAGAAGGCCAGCTGATCTAGGATGAGTGCAGCCGGAGGTGACTCTGCTCTGCGTGACCCTCGTCCTTTCCCTGGGACCAGTGGATTGGCCACAGCATGTTCTTCTGATTATGAAGCCAGATGCACAGACGTTCCCGTGGAAATGCACAAGCCCTTGGTCTAGTGTTGGACTGGCACGCCAGGACCACCGTCCCATTCTACGGGGCAAGGAGAGACACATGGCCAAACCCAGACTCAAAGACTGGGGCAATACGTGTCCCCTCTTTTATAGGAGGCACTGCAAAGTCATCAGGCAAAGTGTATAGATTGGGAAGGGTGGAGAATAGATAGAGAAGAGTGGACACCACACGACTTATCGCCCCCATGCTCTTGGCCTCCACACTGTGTCTCTAGATCTATCCCCATAAGGTTGACCTTTCTGGGCGCTCCATAAATTCATTCTAATGTATATTATTTCATGGCAGGAGATAAAATAGCTTCTAGTTGAGAACAGTGGCTTTGGCATTGACATGAGAAGACTATCTTCCTAAATCCCAGCTGTTGCCCACTAGCTGGGGGAGCTTGACCAATTAATTTAGGATCTCAAAGCCTCATTTTCCTAGTAAATAATAAATGCCATGTGCTCAACATGGTGAAGTCAAGGTTTCCTGCCATTTTAGAATCGACATCCCAGCAGGAGGTCATTTCTAACCGAATATATTCCCCTCCAAAACTTCCTTACGTGTCCCTTCCCTTTGGAGTTCAAATGCGTGTGCGGAGTGAACAGCTCGAGCAACCTTATTTGGCATCCGCTATTTTAAGAGATGTGTGTGTGTGTGTGGCTGCATTGGGAACAGGCTTTTTGTCTCTGTGAACTGTTCCGAATGGGATGTTCAAAATACACGCAGCTCCTTGCCTAAGTCTTTAAATCTTTCTATTTCTAGCTCGTATAAACCCATTTAGAAAAGTAATGCTTCTGTCTGTTACCAAAGGACCATTCTAGGTGGATGGCTGCTTCCGGGTGCGGAGGACGGCTCCCTCACCACCCTGGCATGAGGCCCACCCATTGTACAGGCACAAGGATGGAGGGTGGCAGGGGGGTGCTAATGGGAGTCTGAGTTGGGGCAGTCTGGGTGAACCAGAGAGCAATAAAGCAAAGGCGAAGCAGTGGAATGGGGGGCCAGGGTTCTCCAGCGCCTTTCTTGACTTCTTCAGTGACAAACCTCCCTGATGTATGCAAGTAGGGTGGCCTTACGTGGAGATCTCCGCGTTATCACAATCTCAGCCTTCCAGCTGAGCTGCATGTTCTCCTGCTGGACATAAATAATCTCAGAACATCCACCCAGACAAGATACCAGCAAGATACCAACACCCGCCAATCTTGCTAAATAAGTGACTTCTATGCCTTTTCCCCGTTCTTGTTTTATCCCGGCTGGGGTGTGCCCTCCGTACGGATGAGATTTATTGAGATCCCACTTCTAGGATCGTTCCTGCTTGTTGATAATACCCAGTTATTCATAGCAAACCTCTGTGCCCTTAGAGTGTCCCCCAAATCACCCCAACCGATGCCCCAATCCTCTAACGGTCTCTCTCCAACCACCTCTCATGCTGAGACTTCTCCGGTTCCCTGTGTTCTCTCTCACCACAGCTGGCCATAAACCCACCTGGTTCAACCACAGGGGTGCTCCTGGTGGAGCAGGACGCTGAGGCATCTTCGACATGGAATTGGGTCTAAGATCTTGGTTTTGGTTACTTACTTCTTGTTTCTGACTCCCGAACCCCTTCTTTGTCCAGAACCCCTGGGTGTCTCAGGCCATCCATGCAATCAGAATCCCCGAGAAACCCCTCTCTGTGTTCTGTTCATCATGGCGTCACACAGTGATCTCCCACAGAGCCCTTCCGAAAGCCCAGTCGGTGAACACATCCTAAGCATCCACAGGCTAAGCCCCGGGCTGACACTTGAAGGGGGAATAGCTTTGTCTCCACGTTATCGTAACTACCCACCAAGCACTTCCTATGGTGTGGAGACAGCATGCTTCCCTGTGCCTTCTGGAAGCTTCCATCCGTGGGGAATACAAAGCAGGCACATTCGACCAAACCCGAAGCCTCAGACCAGCTACGCCATGCATCAACTCGTTCTTATCAGGAATGGGCCGGGCGCACTAACAAAAAGGTAATTATTTATTAATTGTTACTTGAAACCTGGGGTTTCCTCACACAATTTCAAAACACAGAGGGCCATTTCTTTTAAGTGGTTTCCAGACTTTGATAGATGGAATATTCTTTTGTGCCAGCAAAGGCATAAAGGCAGTGATGCTAACCAGAGTAACTATAGAAACTATACTATCTCAGCACAGCCTTGGAAATCTCTGGACAATCATTCATTCACGTGAAGGAAACATCAAGGCAATAGAAGAACCATCTGGTCTCTATAGCTAGCACACTTGAACAGCTTGTAAAGGAAAAAAAATTAAGCCTCACAACAAAAATCTGGCAGATGACAAACCCAAAATTTTTACGTTTATCAGCGGGTTGCTGTAGACCGAGATCAATACACAAAAGAGAAAGAGAACTATCAGACTCTAGCACCCCTGGCGGGAATGAAAAGATGGGCAGAAGAAACTTGAAATAGAAACTGATTATAGTTATACTGCCCCCAAACACCGCTCGCGAGAAAGCTATTTATTTTCTTTACAGATGATGGGAAATCCAAACAGAATAAAATTATATGGGATGTTGCAAAGCAAAGCAAAGCATTTCTGTGGGTGTTTCCAGTTCAGATGGAAAAATGTAAGGAGAGCCCACGGAAAGTCTGTTCCGCTGTGATGCGAAAGGCGATTTCGCAGATTTGAAGGTAATGACCGGTCCAAAGATGACTTCAACCCAAGCCTGGAATAAGTGGCTTAAGCGAAATTTCAGAGTAACCCTCAGCTCCTGGGCACAAATAAGGTCCTCCCTCCTTATTTCTGCTTGCTTTGTCTCTCTAGGTTCACCTCTTAGGAGCCCCGGGCACTTTTGAGCTCATAGCTTGACTTGGGCCCACAGCAGCATCCTGAGTCAAAGCTCTTCAAAATGGAGTGGCTTTGCCTGGGTGCACCCGACCAGACGGTCATCCAGGTCACCGGGCTTGGCTGAAAACCAAACTGAGCCCAGCCAGGGATGGCCCACCTTAGCTTACAACTTCAACGCGGCCAAGTGGGTTTTCCTGTGCTTTTCGGGCCCCTTCCAGCAGCAGTCTGAAAGGCTGGCAACAGAACCCTAATAATACTCTTTACTGAAGAGGGCATTTACGTGTTTGCAAAGTCCTTCTAGGGTCATTTAATGCCTATTCACGCGCATGTGTGTGTGTGCGTGCAACTATCTCACCAAAAAGACAACCTCTTATCTACACAGAAAGTAATAGAGAGAGAGTGCCTCCTGGTTTCCCTTCGCCTTCTGCTCCCATCACCCAGAGGGAGCCGCCGTTACTGGTCTTGTGTGAATCTCTCCGCGCTCATCAAACACTTACTTTCTTAAAAAAACAAGAGTTGCGTCATAGTTTGCAGCTTCTGCGACTCGCTCTTTTGCCTTTGTGACTGTAGCGGATGGCATTCTAACCGGTCCACAGCGGGCACGCCTTCTGCTCATTAAAAGCTGCGGTTTCCCATCACACAAAGGTAGTGTCCTTTACCCACGCGTTGTCCCGCATCCTTCCAACGACAGACGGCGTGGCACCAAACATCTGCGAGCGTGAAAAAAAAATTACAACGCCTTAACAGGCTTGCAACTGTCCTTTTTTTTCTTACCTCTGAGCCGCGTGGCTAAATGTGGGTGGTTTCATGTGTCTGAGGCTCTTGACTTCCAAACATAACCCCAGGGGCACCCCCCCCCACCCCACCGCCCTGAGTTAGTGAGCTCACGTCACCAACAAGTTAAGAGACGGTACCTGGTTTCAAATGCGAGAATGATAGACGTTTGAAATAAGTCCTTCCTATTTTTACCCCTGCATCGAGTTGAACCCCGAATCCTACCATTTCTTGCTTTTAAACATTTCCTAAGCGAATCTGCTCTCTTCTCGGCTCTCCGGCCACCTCAGTCAACTCCCGTCTCTTATCTGAGCTTCTGGAACATCCAAGTTGGCCTCTCTGTGCCTCTCTTGTCTCCCTTTAAACAGGCAGCCTGTCGATCTGTGTTAACACTCCATTCACATGACTTAGTCCCCCACTTAGCCCCTTCCCAGACGTCCCACTGGCCTCAGAATCAAGGAAATCCTTCTCAATATAACTTGCACGGTTCCTTGCTTTCTGCTTCGACCTCATATTTTGCCTTTACCTACCTGATGACCCATAGTCTGGGCGGGCAATGGAACAACCCCATTCTCTCCCCCATCAGGTCTCCGCACCTGCCATGCCCTGAACCTGGATCAAGCTTGCCCTCTCTTCACCCTCCCCACCACACCCCTGCGATACCAGCTGTGCCCGGAGCAGGCTGGGTCACCGTGAAACTCAGGGCGCTTCAACTTTCAGACTTCATTGACTCCAGTCACCTTCAAAGTCCTGGCCCTAATTGTAAGTTAATATATATATTTAAATGCTTTTCTTGAAGAGGGCTCACCAAACTTTATAAACTGCAGGCCCCACAAACCCGTGTCTTCCCTTGTTGGCCACTGAACAGCTTTGCCAATTTATACCTAATCTGCAGTTTCCTGGTCCTCCAGGGCCTTCCTCTCCCATTGTACCTCAGTGGTCTCCTTCACGTATTTCCAGAACCTTCTCTTCCACGGATCAGCACGTTGAGAATTTCCTTAGGGGCGGATCTCATTTTGTTCCTTCCTTCCTCCTCCTTATACACTCGTAAGCTCTCTATCCTCTACATGGACCCCATCTTCCGTATTTCCTCTAGCATTGGCTAATTTAGTATTCTGGGCAGGACTCAGGCACATCCTGTTGGCTGGTTCTTCCAACTCATTGATAAAGATTTTTAATAAACTCAGTCCTCACAGAAACCCCTGGGACATTCTTCTAAACACCTTCCAGCAGCCAGATGTGCTGCCATTTAGGTATCCGTTCCGCTGCCTTTGGTTTACGGTTTTGGAGCCCGTTTTCAATCTGCACTGGAATTCTCCTATTCCAGCCAATTTGAACTTGTTTTGCAAGTAAAATTTCATGAGACATTTTTATCAAGTGCTTTAGTAAAGTCAAAATAAGTAACATCTGCTGTGTGTTCCCCTCAACCATTCATCTGGGTGATGTGTGCGCACGTGTGTGTGTGTGTGTGCACGTGCATACATTTCTTTTCAAGAAGCAAGCTATTAAGTTTGTCTGGTGGCGTTTGTCCCTAAGAAACCTGTGCTGCTACGGGTCCTGGATTTGTTGGTTTGAGGCTAGTCAGTTTCCATCGGTTGGGTTTTTCCCTCCTCCTAATATTGGTCCTCTACTGTAAACAATTTTTTAGCCGATCAATGACGCAGAGCATATAGGACTACCTTCCACGAGATCACCTCTTCCTTCCTTTGGGGACCTCACGGGGCTCACTCTCCTCTCCCCGCTGATTCTAATCAAAGTGAACCCCGCCCCACAGGCTGCGCCTGACTCCAGACTCTGGCCCCCATCTCCCCGTTGAACAGGATGAACTGGTGCCCGGGAAGCTGCCTCTCATGTCCTCCACTTTCCCACAGCTGGATGCCTGCCTCCCTATGTAAATGCACCTGTTTAACCTGCACCTCAGGACCCCTTCAGCCCCTGTCTCTTCAAATGCTGTGTCTGGCCCCTCCCTGACCAAGACTCACTCCCTAAGCAAACTTCAGTCAGGCTCCCCTGAGCTCTCTTCCCGAACAGGCCTCACCCTTGCCATACCCGCAGCGCCCAATGTTATCACGAGTCCTGCTAAGTCAGTTGAGAGAGAATCCTCATCTTCTGGATCTGATCTCCCACCATATCTGACCAAATTCTTGATCAGGCATCTGACTGCCCCGAGCTATTGTTTGCAAGGATCCTGTTGTCCGTTTAGCCAGAAGGCCAGCTCTCCCTGATGTCACCTCCTGGGGAGTTTCCATCCATGGGTGCCACCCTGTTCCTTGGCTACTTGCTGGTGCAGTTTGGGGAACTGAACCCAGTCCCGTACTCAGACCTCTTTCCCGCTATTGCTATACTTCCCAGGACCCGGAGGCGGAGTTAATTTCTGCAGTGGTCCTCAGGCCCTTGAGGGTTCAGAGGCTTCGTGGAGGGGTGGCGATCGGGGAGGAGCAGAGAAAGGGAACGGAGGCTGAAAAGAATATTCGAAACTTAAGATAACTTACACTCGTAGTGATCTGGGGAAGACAGAGGGAGAAAAAAAGGAAAAAAAGGAGATTGCATAAAGGTGAGCATGGAAAGGTCCGGAGCTTCAGAGAAGTGAAGGTTTTGCTAAGCACGGTCAGCGATGGTGGCAGGAAGTCTCTGAACTGAAAGACAGAGTCCCTCCGGCTATCGAAAGTTTGCATAAGCTTCTTTCTCTGCACGAATCTTACCCTCTGAGCCCACAGGGGACAGGGAGCACCCCAGTTATCACTTTGTGTGGGAGCCCGGAGAGGGTGACACTGGCACTCCCAGCTGTGCTTCTCACGGTTCCACGGGGGTGACGCGGAGGAAGTCAGGGGGTCATGGAGGCAGCGTGGGTGAGTTCTGCCATCCGTCCATTCCTAGCGCCCCAAAGTCCATTTCCTATGCCAATTCTGATGCAGTATTTAGGACTTCCCGTCCCTTACAGACACATCAGGAAAGAAACCTAGCCCCTGCAGGAATCAGGCCATCCTTTGCTTCTAATCTGTTCTCTCAAACCCCGGGAGAGGCCATCCCTCCTCACAACAGTGGTTTCTTACTGACCATCGTCACCTAAGGAATAACCCTGACGTCTCTCTGTGAGTGTCTACGGAAGAAAATTCCTCATATATTTGACGGTTGGCTAGAGGCATCTCCACTCCGGTTTTCTGGTTAAATGTTAAGCATCATGAAATGCCACGTGAGAGTGTAACTGATACTATGAGGGTTATTACTACTCCTTTTGGCTTGGGAGTCCTCACAGCCATGCAAACACATCTTTCGTGTATTCACGGCACCTGTATCGATCAAGTCGGGATCGATCGAGTCCCGATCGAGTCCCGATTGAGTTCGGGAAGAGAGCTCAGTATTCCCTCTGGTGTTGTACTAAGCTGCAGGAAATCTCCCTTCAACCTGTTATCTGCCTCGCATTGACCTCTCCACCGTCTTCGTTCCTGCCCATCTTGCTCTCCCTTCTGTATCTCTGCAACTTCCACACCCGCCATCATCACCTTCTGGATGAAAAAGTAAAAATTAGTCCCCACCAAGAAAGTAAAAACCTGCCTGGCCATTCATCAGGCTGGAAGAACAGAGCCAGCTTGTGGAGTTCACAGGAAACACTATTTCCCCCCCAAGGACATCCTGGAGAGTTCCAGTATGTCATGGCAACCCCTTCTTTGAGTGACTGCCGCTTTTGAACCCACTGAGAAACTTTGTTCTCTAAAATCATAGACTGGAGGAACCTTTGCTGTTTGAAATTGTACCAGTAAGAATGAAACCTCCTGCTTTTGCCCAGGGGACCCAGTGGCTTTTGGACACAGAGAAGGAGTCAGGATTTACAAACCAGTGCAGAACTTCAGATAAGGGCAGACATTCCATATCTATCTTAACTTCCTTGTTTGTACCAGAACACTTTTCAGTCCGGACCTGCTATTGCCCTTTACCTTGTGGTGCTTTGCTTTGAGGCCTTATCAAAGCACTGCTCCTTTCAGATTACATTCGAACTCCATCATTGCCCCTTATTTTCTTGTTTGTTTGGTGAGACGCTCTCCAGACCTGCTTCCCCCTCATCTCGTCAGATCAATAAACCTGAATGTGTCCGTTTGTTCCCAGGGGTCTTAAGCTCATTGGACTAGGACGCCGAGCACCTAATGTTTATTCTGCCACAAACAGAACAAATTTCCCCAAAGGTTGGCAGAACAGTGATGAAGTTCATCCCTTATCCTGATGTATGGTTCTATAATTCTTTCCCAAGTATTTCGAAACTAGAATTTCTGCGTTTATTAAGGATATTCATACATGAAATAAGGTATTTAAATTACACCAATCTTGGACTCAAGGAGTCAAGATCAGTCAACACTTTCAGGCAAGGTTGGAAATAATTACCCTAGACCGGGATCACATTTTTATTTTTTCCATAAAAGAGCAGATAACACAAAAGCAGCTGTAGACAATGTGTAAATGAATGAGTGTGACCGTGTTCCAATAAAACTTTATTTGCCAAAACAAACAGTGGGCCAGATTGGGCTCAAGGGCTATACTTTCTGACCCTGGTCTTAGACCATGTTGATAAAACAGAATCACAGTTCGTGAGTTTGCTAATTGTCTTCTCCATTGAGGATATGTGTCAAATATTACATGAGTACCTGAAGGAGGTAGATTGAAATCCAAAGAACTTTAAGAGCCCCCAGGAAAGAATGTATTATATAGTTGTAATGAAGGGCCATGAGAAATAACAAATTTTGGGCATCTACATTGTGCTTCGTACTTTATGTAAAATGACAAAACTTCATAGGGTTACCAGGTAGGTATTTAAATCCCCATCTTATATGTGATGGAGTCTGGTCCAGAGGAATTATGAAGATTTCCTAGAATCACTGAGCTGTTAAATGGTGGCACCAAAGTGCAAAACGGAGTTCGTCTCACTCCAAAGCTGGTCTTTCTCAAATACACCCTGTGAGAATTTAAGCAAGTCAACTCTCCTTTGCTCATCTCTCTTCTTTCTTACCATTTTTCGGTAGGGCCAAGACATTATGTTCTCCTGTATGTGTTTAATCAAAGACTTCTCTGGTGACTCTTAGTAAAAGAAATGTTTTATAATGGGGACGAGCCACCCACTTCCTTCTGACAGAGCTTCCTGGTGGCATTTTTCCAAGAACCAATGAGAAAGGACTAGAACCTGTTGCAGAGGAAGCTCCAAAAATGTTGCAAAGCTCTATCAGTCAAGCCAGCCACTGGAACACAAGCACCAAACCCCCAGCTAATGAACGGGACACAAAGGCAGAAGAGATCTCACAAGCTGGTACATGATTGTAGGGATTCTGATGCTAAAAGGGTTGGGTCTTCATACCCAAGCCCCAGAGTTGTGTCCTCCCCCCACATTCATATGTGGAGACCCTACGCCCCACTGTGATGGTAACTGAATGGGGAGGGGCCTAGATTTAGATGAAGCCATGAGGGTGGGGCTCCATGATGGCATTAGTGTGCTTATGGGAGCGGACACAGGAGAGCTTGCTTTCTCGCCCTGCACACAGGCAGTAAGGAAAGGTCATGTGTGGACATAGAAGGTGACTGTGTGCAGACCCTACTGGCACCTTGATCCTCGAGTTCCAATTTCAGTAATTGTGAGACATAAATTCCTGTTGCTTCGGCGACCCGGTCTATGGATTTTGTTATGGCAGCCCATGCCACCTAAGACACACCTCAAGGAGAAAACGTATACACAAAAATCTTTGGAATAACTCGATCCCTTCAGAAAGTTCCATTTGAAAAAGAACTATACAATATCTGAAGACACCACACTTCATTCACTTTGGGGACCTGGATAAAAATTAGCTGTATTGGCAGAGCATTGAAAGCTTTGCCCTTCACATCCTCAGACGATAGAATTTGAATTGATTTCTAGGCTAGGACAGGCTGTGCCTTGTTTTACCTCTTGTGGGGTATATTTGCCTCCCCCTTAGCAGCAAAGAATTAGTGGCCCGCCTTCATAAGTTGCGTGGATGACTTACATGCCCACTCTAGGAAGTGCTAAGAATCTAGCTTCTTGGAAGTATACATTGGCAGTGATTACCACGTCATGATGCACCTTAATGCCATTTTACTTCCTTTGTGGAGGAGAGTGGGAGAGGGCAGCTGCTGGAGAGGGAAACTGAGTTTCAGACTGTGGTTCATGCAACCCTAGAAAGAAGACCCGCAGTGTGATACCAACGACAGCACGCAGCTAAGATGGGATGGCTGGGTTTGCACGTAGTCTGTCTTTGGACTAAGCAAGCCCCATCATGGCCGGTTTTATAAGTTATTTCTTGGTCCACCCGTATCACCCCCGCCCACTCAGTCTCTACAGAGGAGGCCAGCACTACAGGGAGGCCCAGCAAATCCATTGCCACACAAGTTCCAGGAGTCAACCACAATGAAAATGCTCTTATCCGGACTGTTCATCTGCCCTCAGTCCCCAGAGAAGTCACTGAATATTCTGGAGAAGTGCCAACAGAAGAACATCTTAGTAAGTGACCACTCTGTTCAAAAAGCAGACCGGAGCTAGTTTTTCACTTCTGATGCGCTCGGCACAGCTTTCGTGCTTACCCGAGGGGAGGCAGGAGAAGCTTCTGTCTTTGCTTTGTTACTTGGTTCAGGCATCAGATAAACCATCAGAGAGCAGACCAGGGACGCAAGACACTCATTGTGCAGGAGAAGAAACTCCAGACCAAAGTGTAGGTCCTAGGGGTCTCATTCACAAAGTCTCCCAGTGTGGGGTAGGTCACTAAACCTGACCTGGACCTGGCTATCCACACAGGAAAATGAGGATCAGAGCATCACTACCAGGGCTCCAGTGAGAACAAACTTCCTGTGGGAACACAGCTAAGGAATTATTACATCTTTCCTCTTTCTGGCCAAGATGGTGTGACGGGGGCCACCAGACTAGGTTCCAAAGGCATTTATCATGAGAGCGTCTCCATTCACAAACTTCATTTCGCCGGCAAGCCCCTTAAAAGCACACTACACACACACAAAAGTAGTTTAGAGAAGGCAATGGGCAGGAAAGGCAGTTATGGACTTGGCCCTTGGCTGACACACCTACCTGCCTGTGGAAGCCTAGTGCTGTGGAGCGCCATGGTCTAAAACAGGGTCAGCAGCAGCTGTCTCTCTGACGTTTAACGATGTGTGTAGAAATATATGGGGCCAAAGTCTTGGGTTTGAATCCTTACCATGCTGGCCTCTACTCAGGTAATTTCGGCAAGTTAATTTATTTGCCCTCCCTTTTACCTGACTGGTAAGACATGGGTGGTATGATAGTGATTTTTATGTGCCAGCTTGGGTGGACAAAAGTGCTCACTTATGTAGTCAAACATTCTGGGTGTTTCTGTGAGGGTGGCTTTGGGTGGAGATTTACACTTACGGTGGACTTTGAGTAAAGCAGATGGTTCTCCATAATGTCGGCGGGCCTTGTCTAATCAGTTGAAGACTTGGCTAGAACAAAACACTGGCTTCCTCTACGTAAGAGGGAATTCTCCAGCAGACAGCCCTCCGACTTGATCTACAAAATCAGCTCTTCCTGGTTCTAGAGCAGATGGCCTTTGGACTCAAATCACAGGTCTTTCCTGAGTCTCTAGCTTGCCAGCTTCCCTTACCAGATTTTGGAACACACACACACACACACACACACACACACACGTGTGTGTGTGTGTGCACGCGCATGTGTGCGCACACAATTGGTTCTGTTTCTCTGGAGAACCTTGGCCAATACAGATGGTAATATCTATCTTGAAATGGTGTCCTGAGGGATAAATAAAAATGCTTGGTAATACCAAGCACTTGGTGAATACTCTACTTTTGTGATTATAAGGAAGGTAAAAAGGGGGCAGATTTCCACCATGGCTTCTACTTTGGCTACTACATGGCTACTACTTCTAAGTTATGCCACATCTTATTCTTTTTGTGTGTCAAGGGGATGGCATTACAGACCCAAAGATCCTCTTATAGACCCAGTGGGGCTAAACTTCCAACAGAGTTGGAAAAAAACTGCTGCTTGTATTTGCTTCTCATTAGGAATTATCCAATGATTAGAACTTGTCGGGCCAGGGGAGGGGGAGCATCTCTAAGACCTTGCTCTCTGTAGTGTGCACCAAAGTTTAGGGCACAGCACAGAGATGGCCTCTTCCCTTGTTCCTCAACGGGAGCCTCGTGAATGTGTGATCACGTGGAATCAGGGTAGAAGCCCTCTTCGAGGCTGTCTGTTAGAATAACTGCAGGTTGGGGGTGCCCGGGTGGCGCAGCTGGTTAACCGTCCAACTCTTGGTTTCGGCTCAGATCACGGTCTCGTGTTTCGTGAATATGAGCCCCATGTCAGGCTCTGTGATGACAGTGCAGAGCCTGCTTGGGATTTTCTCTTTCTTCCTCTCTCTTTGCCCCTCCCTCGCTTGCTCTCTCTGCCTCTCTCGAAATGAATAAATAAACTTAAGAAAAAAAAAAGAAGAAGAACTGGAGGATGATGTGCACAGTTGAAAATAACAATACACCTAGGACACCTGACACAGGATTGGCACTAGACGTGGAGCAAATCTCAGTGGAAACCCCTCTATGTGTCCTCTAAGCATAACTTAGAGACACAGGTTTGTCCTCTGTACTAACCTCTTGGAAGGGGCAGCAAGGAAACACTGGAGATGAATTAAAAAGGTAAGGTCCATAGTTAATGGATGTCTTCAGGTTGAAGGAAACTCTGACGCTCCCTTCATTAAAAAGCCAGCCTTTGGGGAAAAGCCACACCTGAGCCATTAGGAGGAAAAGCATGCAGCGTGTAGGTGAATGAGGCCAGAGCAGAATTCAGCCCTCCCCCCTCTCAGCCCTTCATTGTGACCACGGAAATGAATTTCCCCCTTCAACCACAGAATACAAAACACTTGGATTTCTCTAAGTCTTCCGGAGGTGTAACTTGCATTCGGAAAAATCTGTGTATTTAACTTTGTTAGTCACCTGACCCAGGGGGATGAAAATGAACTCCATAAAACTGGCACAGCCACACTGGAGATAGGGCTCCGGAGCTCCCAGGGTGCCTCCTGCTCCCTCCCTGCCCTGTAATCGCGCTGCTGCAGCAGATAAAGGAACCACAGAGCCTGCATGCAAAACCCGAGCCTCCTCTCTGCCTCCCCTCCCGTAATTCATCTTTTCTGCTTTCCGCAGGAACCGCCACCCTCTGCAGTGTTCATCATTTGGCTGGGACTTCCCCCTTTTGTTGTCACCATCGCTGCCTTTGTTTTTGGAAAAGGAAGGGGGAAAAAAAAACCATCCGTGTCTCACAGAGCCTACATGGGAGGGCGGCTGTGTTTGGAATACACCCCGTCACATGTAAAATTCATGTGGCCCTCTCCCTCTACCAACCTGAGCATCGCTCCTGTCCCTGAAGAACTTGGGAAATGCAATGCCAACCTGTTTTCACTCTAAGATTATAGCCCCAGTATTTTCACTTATTAATAACTAAGATCACTCCCTAATGAGCGGAATACTTTTCTAAAGACACCAAAAGCATCATGTGCGTGTAGATACTCCACGTCTGCGTGGAAAGAAACCAATATTTCTGAACTCCTTCACCCTCCACTGATGCAGTTGCCATGGAAACCGTAACATTAAGCCAGGGAGTTACTTCCTTCCGCATTACATAATATTATCTAATGCTTAGTTACTCCTGAACAAATGTGTTTGTTCAGTCGCTTTTTGTCCATGTAATCAACCATATCTGCCTCGATTTGATTAAACAAGTTGCAGCGGCATAAAATTCAGCGACTGACTGCATCGTGCCCGGCTGCCTGTTACTCACCCAGAAAATGACATGCTCTGCATTTGCCAGAAAGGCTGCACGTGGGGTTGGAGAAGAGGGTCTGTGCGGCACCGGTGACACAGGCGTGGCTACCGATTAAGGTAATTAGGATTAAAAGGACACGAAGTTAGAAACTGGAGCAGAAGTGCTTACGATGAAATTACAGTAGTTTTGAACCCTTTTTTTTTTTTCTTCTACCAAAAGGGGAGAAGACAGCACAGATTCTCTGGAAGGGTCTGTATGTAACGTCCTTCAAGGAAAGAAAACGTTTGCTATTGAAATTCTTGCTCCAGGTGGGGACATTATTCCCCGTATTAGCAGCGGGCTTTCAGGAGGACTATCGATTTACGTGTTATTTGTGGGACCGTAATGGACGACCGTTCTCAGTGACCTTGAGGCTCCTTTCTTTCCAGTTATGGCCATGGACAGTCCCTTCATTCCTCTTCTGATTCATTTTAACACACGACTTCAGGTTATTTCGCAATGAGTGGCAATAAGGGATAGAATACCCAGACATAAATAATGCTTGTTGAGACAAAGTTCTTGATGGAGCAGTGAGTCCTGCTCTTGCCTATAGGTCAATCTACTGTCCGCACATATAGCGAGATCTGGAAGGATTCATTTTCCCCTCCCTCCCTCTTTCCCTTCCCTCTTCTGTCTCTCTCATCCTTCCTTCCTTCCTTCCTTCCTTTCTTCCTTCTTCTTTTTCTTTCTTTCCTTTCTTTTTCTTTCTTTCTTTCTCTCTTTCTCTTTTTCTTTCTTTCTTTCTGTTTCTTTCTTTCTTTTTTTCTTTCTTTCCTTTTCTTTCTTTCCTTTTCTTTCTTTCTTTCTTTCTTTCTTTCTCTCTCTTTTTAATATACTTACTGCACTAGCTACATGTTAACAGTATTTATTGAGAAATGAATTGAATCCCTAGGCTGGCATTTTATTTTATTTTTTATTTTTATTTTTTTTTTTAACGTTTTTTATTTATTTTTGGGACAGAGAGAGACAGAGCATGAACGGGGGAGGGGCAGAGAGAGAGGGAGACACAGAATCGGAAACAGGCTCCAGGCTCCGAGCCATCAGCCCAGAGCCTGACGCGGGGCTCGAACTCACGGACCGCGAGATCGTGACCTGGCTGAAGTTGGACACTTAACCGACTGCGCCACCCAGGCGCCCCTTATTTTTATTTTTTAAATTTGGAAATCAGATTTTATTAATTGCGTAATGATTTAACAACCTGGATAAATAAGGCTTATTTCCTAATACGCACATTTTATTTATTTTTTAATTTATTTTTAAATATAGTTTATTGACAAATTGGTTCCCATACAACACCCAGTGCCCATCCCAACAGGTGCCCTCCTCAATGCCCATCACCCACTTTCCCCTCCCCCCTACCTCCCATCAACCCTCAGTGTGTTCTCAGTATTCAAAAGTCTCTTATAGTTTGCCTCCCTCCCTCTCTGCAACTTCCTAGGCTGGCATTTTAAAAACATTTGACTAAATATTTGTATAACTCTACAACCTATTTATGAGTTTCTGATATGTCCTCTTTAAGTATATTCTTAATAAAGACATAGTGATAAAGTGCATAGTTATTTTAGAAAAAAAAAAAAAAAGATAAGCCAGAAGTCCATTAAAACCATTCAGAACTACCACTCAAAAAGAAGGATCTGTGCCATTTTTATGCAAATGGAGATAGCATTTAATTAGAGTTTCTACAGGAATACCTTTTGTTCAGATTTGGTCCATAATTCCTTTCTTCTTGTGTTTTCTTGAATCTGTTGATTCTGTCATGTTCTGCACCTGTCATGTCATTTTATTTCACGGTCTTAATTTGTTTTGCCTGTAATCCTTGGTCTTTTCATCTGCAAAAAAGTCAATGTTGACTTTTCCTGCTAATCTAGAAGTTTCATTTCCCTGCGATGTTCTTGCTCTCTCTCTCTGTCTCCTCCTTTCGCTATTTGTAACAACCCTGAGCTGGCCGGCACCTGGCTGTTTTCATCCAGCTTCCTTTGACTATGATGGGCTTCCTCCCTCTGGTTTCCTGCTCCCCCTCTGGGCGTCATGCCCTCCTAACTCCCCTCACCTCTTACTATGAGGTGCAGTTCGGGCATCACATCCTAGAGTCTCCAGTTCACAACACTCAACCCCTCCCACCCACCAGTGAATTTTCCCCTCCTTGCTTCCACTGTGTATAATTCTATCACAACACCTATAAAATATTAATCTCTCAGTTGTGGATGAGTCTCTCTCCATTTGTTTATTAAACAAATACTTATGTGGCCTTACTCAGTGCCAATCCAGGACAGCGGGTCCACAGAGATGGTTAAGACCAACAAGGTCTGGTCCCTGAAGTTTACCAGCTGTGTCTTGAATTTCTTAGCAAAATGTCTCACCCATAGTAGACACTTAACATTTGTTTGTTCAATTGGTTTTTAAAACTACCAGTGTTGTTACACGCATTACCTAAATTTTAGGATAGAAAAAAAAGAAATTAACAGAAAAAAAAGATTTATCCGTACTCTCACGTAGCTACGAGTTTAAGTCACATTTTTGTATGCATATTTTCCAAACAGCATTTTCTTAGACATAATGCAAATCTCCTTTTAAAATGGGGTCCTAGGACATGTGCATTTTGTGCTTGAACATCTCATAGGTATGGCCATCAGCATTCAGATGGCTTCTTGTCATGCAGGCATAAATGTGTCAGAATGAGGGGACATTCCAATGGATCAGGTGATTCTTTAGTCATTCTTGCCTCGGGCCTGACTCTGTATTTTTTCATAACTTCACTACAGTGAGGTCTTTGCTGACTTGTCCACTCATCTGGAAACAAGAGCAAGAAAGGACATAGGAACTCAGTTCCCTGAAGACGAGAGGCTCAATTTCAAGGAACCAGACCAGGATTCATCTTTGTCTATGGTTTCTAATTGGAAAGTTCCCATTTGCAGTAACTGCCTGACATCTTGTGGGTCACATAAACCTTTTTGTTTGGGCATCTGATTTGGTACTCCAAAGATTTGCATACAAACATATCTTAGACCGTAACGTCGGGAGTCAAACTACCTTGACTTTCAAATATTGGCCCTGCACTTGAGGAAACTGTGGACAGTGAAATCTCTCTTTAATGTCACAGTTTCCTTTTATGTAAAATGAGACCAATAATGGAAGATTGAATGAAGTGCATGTGTATATAAAACCTTCAGGCTAGTGCATGGCACTTAGAAAGCATTCAACAGACATCCATGTTGTACCACATCTTCTTTTTTTTTTTAATGTTTATTTATTTTTGACAGACAGAGCATGAGCGGGGGAGGGGCAGACAGAGAGGGAGACACAGAATCCAAAGCAGGCTCCAAGCTCCGAGCTGTCAGCACAGAGCCCGACGCGGGGCTTGAACTCACGGAGCGCGAGATCATGACCCAAGCCGAAGTCGGACGCTCAACCGACTGAGCCACCTGGGCGTCCCATACCACATCTTCTTTATCTATTCATCCATTGATGGACATTTGGGCTCTTTCAATACTTTGGCTATTGTCGATAGTGCTGCTATAAACATGGGCGTGCATGTGCCCCTTCGAAACAGCACACCTGTCTCCCTTGGATAAATGCCTAGTAGTGCGATTGCTGGGTCGTAGGGTCATTCGATTTTTAGTTTTCTGAGGAACCTCCATCCTGTTTTCCAGAGTGGCTGCACCAGCTTGCATTCCCACCGACAACGCCAAAGAGATCCTCTTTCTCCACATCCTCGCCAGCATCTGTTGTTGCCTGAGTTGTTAATGTGAGCCATTCTGACAGGTGTACATCCTTACTTTCTAATAAAATGTTTCCATTGGCTTGATATCTCATTAACTTATTCTTTTTGATTCTATAAGTTCCTTGTCTTCTGGTATAAGCGATTTCCTCCCCTGTAAGCCTCAATATTCACCGCACTTAGAATTTTTCATAGTATCCACTTTACCATTGTCCAGTCATACAATCACATGGGAGAAAATTTTGGCCCCTAGTGGTTCAAAATGATTCTACTTTGACACATCTACGATCAGTTTTATTTGGGGAGCTGAGATGAGACCATTTCCTACAATGGAATTTCCTTCGGAGAATTGCAAAGTAAGACTGTAAAAAGTAGGAGACATTATCACCATTACCTTGATTCCCATTGATTGTTCAGAATTTTGTAATTTAGTTCAGTTGAGAAACATGTTACACTCATGGAGACCACCTTATCTGATATCTCCAAGTCCCAAGGTGGAATGATCTAGCCTTTGTATGGTCCAATAGGAAACCCACAAGTTAGATAAGAAACAAAGCTCAGCCTTCAAAATGTGAGGGTTCTGAGTTAAAAGAACCTCAAGCAACCAATCCACATGGGATCAAATGGGAAACATGAAGGATATGAAATCCAGAGCAAGGGAGATTGCTATTTAAATTCTCCTTTTCTTGGGGCACCCGGGTGGTTCAGTCCGTTAAGCATCTGACTCTTGATTTCCACTCAGGTCATGATCTCGTGCTTCATGAGATCAAGCCCCACATTGGGCTCCGTGCTAACAGTACGGAGTCTGCTTGGCATTCTCTCTTTCCTTCTCTCTGTCTCTCCCCCACTCTCTCTTTCTTTCTAAATGAATAAAATAAACTTTTTAAAAAAAGTAACCTTTTTTTAATCTTCCCATGGCTCTATGTGCTACTATTCCAGCAGCTTCTTTATGTGTTCCATTAAAGGAAGGCCGTGTGTTTATTCAGCTATTAACAAATCAGGAAGTCTTGCTGAAATGTTAGCTTTAGCATAACACTACGCTTGATGGATAAGGTTAATCCAGCCCAACACAGTTTCTTCGGTGGTGATAACAGTGGGATTTGTGGAGGAAAGAATATGTGTGTGTGCGTAGATTTTATGAGAGAATCCTACTGTTCTTCAATTGGATGCCTCAGTTTATCTAAATATTTGTTGAATGTTTTCAGAAGCCTGATTTCAAGGTAAATGGTCTGTAAGATTTTATTCCCTGCCATATTTATTTATTCTTAAAACAAGTCCTTCTGTGCATATACACTTAGATTTGACTTTTTATAATTTGAGTCCACATCTCGTCTTTGAAGTAATTGGGACTGACCGTCCCCCTTGATAGAGAGGGCAGCCAGAGGGAGGTCAGACCACTGAAAGTCACACACCCAAGTCTAATGATGAGTAAGTCAGGGACACTTGGCTTTTTAATGAAAGCTACAGAATCTGACCCCAGGAAACTTTACCTATTACTTCTGGAATTGTTGTCTCCCCGCAAAGCGAAGTCCAGCGTAAGAATCCCTATGACGAGCGAAAGACCTAGGATTCTAACCCACTTCCTCTAGATGCACGTGCAGCAAACCTGCCCCCACCCTGCCACCGTCCAGTATCTACATTCATGTTCAAGTGGCCCATGTTTGTCTATAGCAGTTTTTAAAAAATGATATCCTGACTCATTTCTTTTTCGATTTCCAGATGAAAAGATAACTTTTCATCTGCTTCATTCACAGGGCAATTCCTTTACCCCTGAATGGCTTTGGATCTTCCCTGGAGGTGACCTGTAACAACATGCACAGAAAATTCCATGAAGAGTCATCCAAAGGATGCCTAGAGTTCCCCCTGGTGATTCCAGACAGCAGTCTACCGAGTCCACGTCTTCTGAGCATGAGAAATTCATTTAACCTTTGGATATTCTTCTCGGACCCATTAACCTTTTGTATGACTATCACTGACTGTTGTCACTACTAGCTGGGCTGTCTTTGGTGTACTTAAGGAGCCTCTTATTTGAACGTAGATGCTAAAACCCTAAATAAACTATTAACTGGTTAAAGTTAATACCGCATTGAACGAGTGACCAGGTCATTCTTCTTTGTGAGCAAGTCGGCTTTATTCTAGAAATGCAAACACTGCAAAAAATAATAACGTGATTGACTGAAATTAATGAATTAAAGGAGGAAGTTCACGTGATCCTTTCAAGTCATGCTGAAAAAGGATGTTATAAAATCCGGTGCCCATCCATGATGAAAATGTGCAGCAGGCTAGGAATGAAAGCAAAATATTAGAGATACATAGTCCCAGTGGGGCGCCTGGGTGGCTCAGTCGGTTGCACGTTGAACTCTTAATTTCAGCTCAGGTCGTGATCCCCGGGTTTTGGGATTGAGCTCTGCGTCAGGCTCCATGCTGAGTGTGGAGCGTGCTTAAGATTCATTCTTTCTCTCTCACCCTCTGCCCCTCCCTTGCTTGAGCTCTCTCTCTCTCTTTCTCAAAAAAATGAGCTGTGCTGTGACTTTTGTCTGACTCCCAAGCCACAGGCTTCATTACCAGGCCATGCCCTCCTTGACAGTTTGAAAATGGAAATGTGCACAAAGGACAACTACCCCAAAAGGAATCAGGGTTCTCAAAATCAGGCAGCAGGCCCCAAAGTTTCCTAACCATTTTTCCTGTGTCTCTCTCCTAAAAAGAGGGAGAGAGAGAGAGAGAGAGAGAGAGAGAGAGAGAAGGAGAGGGAGACTGGGCAGTTTCTTTAAAAATCAGAGCTTTTGCCCTAATTAAAAAAAAAATGTATTAAGGGGCACCTGGTGGCTCAGTCGGTTAAGCATTTGACTTCAGCTCAGGTCATGATCTCATGGTTTGTGGGTTCGAGCCCCGCGTCGGGCTCTGTGCTGATGGCTCGGAGCCTGGAGCCTGCTTCGGATTCTGTGTCTCCCTCCCTCTCTGCCCCTTCCCCACTTGTGCTCTGTCTCTCAAAAATGAATACACTTTGAAAAAAAAAGTGTTTTTAATTAAAAAACAATTTTATTCAAGTAACGGGACTAAAACAACAGGAGAACGCCAATGAGCAGCACATCCCCACTGGAATTATTACTCATGGAACCCGACCCAAGGATGTGCTTTTCTTTTTCACTCTATGACTTCATGGGTCAATGGAAAGCTTGTTTCTCTAAAATAATAATAAGAATAAGAATAAACAGGGATTTATGTGCCACCTCTTGGAGGCGACTGGCAAGCCCAACAAGGGCACTGTTCTGACGCATTTCACATAATCAAATACAGGAAGGGAGGAGCACCCGAGCCTTGCTACCTTTGCTTCTTCCCTGCTCATCAACAGTTCTCAATCTTTTCATCAAAACTACATCAAATGAAGAGGAGAGAAAGCACAAACATTTTGTCTGCCCCCTCTTAATTTTTCAAACTATAATTGGCTTCCCTGTCCCGAGGTAATTAAGCTGCACTCCTTTGAAAGCACCGTTGAATTTTTCCCTTGGCGTGCGATGAATTTACGCTTCCTTTTCTTCTACTGGTAGAAATCACTGTGTAGGTTAGCGTCTTTTGTTAGGTCCTTAATAAAGAAGCTGCATCACCAAAAGCTGGTATTTATAAACCAGGCTTCAAAGCAGTCAGAGAACTCCAGAGCTATAATTCAGGAAAAAAATATGTTTTCTCTAATATATTGAAATGCTGAATGAGCATTATGGGAACATCATGACTATTATGTGGTGTAGACCTCTGACTTCAGCATGGTTCTTTATCGTATAGCGCATTAATATTAACCATCATAGATAACCATTTATTTATAATGTGCTACCAACATATGGGTTTTTCTGTTCATTTAAAAATACTTGGTTTTAGGGGCGCCTGGGTGGCTCAGTCGGTTAAGCGTCTGATTCTTGTTTTTGGCTCGAGTCATGATCTCACGGTTCGCGAGCTCGGGCTCTGTGCTGTCAGTGTGGAGCCTGCTTGGGATTCTCTCTTTTTCCCTCTCTCTCTGGCCCTTCCCCACTTGTACTCTCTCTGTCTCTCAAAATCAATAAATACTCTTTAAAAATAAATAAATAGAATAAAATATATGGTTTTAATCTCACACCAGACTATCATGTTGAGGAGAATTATGTCTAAATACCTTTTGAAGTTAAATAAGAAATTCTGAATTGTTCCCAAAACATCTTGTTTCCGTAGAACATGTTGGCCACATTGGAAATGCTGGAGGCAGAACTGGTCGTACGTGCCTCCTTGGGTTTGAGGAAGTCTCTGGGGTTCTGGTGTGAAAAGAAGTCTGACCTCTCTGGTTGCTGCTGTTACTGGTCTGGTTTCTGACACTAACAACCTCTGAACTTCGTCTCCCATCAATAAAATAAGCCAGATCACGAAAGGAGCCCAGACCAGGATGGGGTGAGTTACAGCCTTATGAGCCACCTTTTCCAGCTTCATGGTTTTATCACAGAACACGGATGCGGATTTCCTCCATCAGAATGGATTTCCTCAAACTCAAGATTCAGGGGGGTTTGAAAGAGAGTTTTAAAAAACACATTGGGACCCACTGTGTCTCCTTGGGCCAGCTGAGCTGAACTCAGCCAGAGAAAGACACTGTCCTCCCTGAATATGTTCATAAACATGATGGTGGCTCGCCAGGGAGGATGAGCCCCGCTGTGCCCCCGGCTCAGCTGGGAATACACGTTCTTCTTGCAAACTATGTGTTGCCTGACCTAACTGCTGGATGTTGCCCTCTGACACGAGTATGAAGCAGAGCTTCAGAGGCGCTCGTGTATGCATCAACCTTGATATTTAGAAGTTCACACGAACAGATGTCTCGTTGTCACCTCGCTGAGCTGGGCTGTGCAGGAGGCGCGCTGCTGTGGCACGCAGGAGCTCTGAGAGGCATGTACCGTTTGCACGCACGGTGTCCTGGCGTGGACCTCAGGTGCAGTCTCATCTCCGGAGGGCTAAGTGGAATTGACTCAGCGTCACCACCCTGGCTATCGTCATCGTTGTCGTCTTCACCGTCATCGTCTCTGTTGATATTAAGCAGACACCTGATATGAGTCAAAAGCCTTACAACAAACACATTAAGGTGCTTGGATATCCACTGCACAGAATACAACATCCTCCTCCCAGGGAAAAGAGAGCAAAGAGAAAAAGCACTGGAATTTAGAGTTCTTTCTTGATGCCCAACTCTCGTGCTGGGCAGTGTATGGTCCCCATGCCATCCGTGTGCGAAGAGTTTAACCAGCAAAACTCTTTTTTTTTTTTAATTTTTTAATGTTTATTTATTATCTTGAGAAAGAGAGAGAGAGAACAAGCAGGGGAAGGGGCTGAGAGAGAGGGAGCCACAGAATCCGAAGCAGGCTCCAGGCTCTGAGCTGTCAGCGCAGAGCCCGACGCGGGGCTCGAACCCACGAACAGTGAGATCATGATCTGAACCGAAGTCAGACGCTTCACCGACTGAGCCACCCAGGCACCCCATAACCAGAAAAAGTCTTAAGAGTTACGTAGGAAAATCTTGGCCTCCGTGTGCATTCCAAATGGAGGGTCTGTTTTCAATTCAAACTTTATAAAGGAAGTCACTTGTCTGACATAAAGGTCTAGCATGGGACTCTTTCCAGGACACAAGCCAGTACAATGATCAAGAGAATGTGATTAAGAAGAAGGCAGGAGCTGCCCTCAGCCCCTCGGGTCTACGTCCCAGCTCTGACTTGGACCTGTCGGGCTCTCCCCCCGTGACACACGGAGCCTGTCAAAGGTGGGGTGATAGCAGGGCTATTCCATACCGTTGTTGTGACACGTAAGCGGCAATCCCAGGAAGCCGCACGGATTCGCATGTAGTGGCGGTGCCTGTTCTCGGAAAGCCGATTCGGGACACAGGACTTCCAGAGCAGCACACGAGATGGCGAGTCACGGCACCGTGGGACACAGAGCGAGGACAGCAGCACGTGGCGTTTGGCACAGTATAACGGAGGAGGCAAACGTCCTTCAAAACGCAACTGATAAAGATGATATCTGATGTTCACTCTGAGCATAGGCTGACAGCAGAGACTCTGCCATTAGCCCATGGTGCCCAAGCCCAGGATCCCAAGCAGGCTCTGTGCTGACAGCCACAAGCCCTATGCGGGGCTCGAACCCATGAACCGTGAGATCACAAGTAGGACCTGAGTAGGACGCTCAACTGACTGAGCCGCCCAGACGCCCCGAAACTGGTTTCTTTCTTTTTTTTTTTTCAATATATGAAATTTACTGTCAAATTGGTTTCCATACAACACCCAGTGCTCATCCCAAAAGGTGCCCTCCTCAATACCCATCACCCACCCTCCCCGCCCTCCCACCCCCCATCAACCCTCAGTTTGTTCTCAGTTGTTAAGAGTCTCTTATGCTTTGGCTCTCTTCCACTCTAACTGGTTTCTTAATGAAGTGGAAATGGGAAAAAGGTAATAGCGCCCCACAGCGCCATATTCTTTTATGCTTGGATAAATTACAAAGAAAAAGTACATACTGTTTTCCTCCCGTGTTTCGGTAGCCACTAATGGTTAACGGCCCTCTCTGGGCATCTTGAATCCCTGGAAACGCCATATGCCCATATTATAATGGACACGCCCAAGTAGGTTAGCTGCACGCATCGTGCAAGAATGTTCTTCCCCCCGGAAGTGTCCCACCTGCTGATTTCATGTCCTTTCCCTCCTTTTAGCCCCTCTACTGACACAGGGGTCTCAGTTCTACTGTGAGGGCATGGGGTCACAGACCCCCAAGGCAGCTCTAACCGAATGCTGCCTTCAAATGCTCCGACGGTCTGCATCACACTGCTGGGATTTCTACGTTCTCTGCAACTAGATGGCTGCTTGCTCGATTGGAGTCTTTTTACCTGTATCCTTCAACCCCAAACCTATGCAGATGGAGAAGGAAAACACAGGTGACATCAATGCATTTCCTGCCTAAACATGAAAGTATCAGGGCTCCCCTCTCTAAGACACCTGCTAAGTATCAGGGCTCCCCTCTCTAAGACACCTGCTAAGTACATATCTACTTTTAAGTCCCTATACTTAAAGCTGCAAACCTCAGGCGTCTGTGTAGTATCACCGTTTTGCTGCTAAATTACCACTTGCTCCTACATGTTTTATCCTCGTGTTTGGATTTGGATTATTAGTCTAGTATGGGCAGGAAAGAATCCTCAAAACAGATGAATTTGGTGTGGACTCTGAGATGCTTTCTGGGGATATGAATAACAAGGATGCACTTTTGGTTTACTAAGTATGGAAAGTCTTAGAAGAAGCTCCAGGATTGTATGAGCGGGTCACCTTGGGACCAACTCACGTTTGGCGTTGGGAACATGACATGCATTCTGTTAATGTAAGCGGGAGATACGACTCCTCGAGGTAACTCAAAGAGGTCTGTATTCCTTTTATTATGGACAAAGAGGGGAGTGCTTAGGAAAAAGTAGGAGAAGATGAGATCAGCAACTGAAGAAGGAATTTTCTGACATGGAAATCTCTGTAAGGGGAGCTGAGTAGAAATGGCATTTGACCCCTGGCATCTCCATGAGGGACAGACACAGTGAGTGGGGAAAATATGACAATCGACACTAGAAGGTCGCCCCAACAGAGGGGGTGCCGTGCTGTCTTCTAAGAATTTAACCGGATGAATGAAGACAGAATTATCCAAGTTTTGGGCTCTGTTAGAATACATACAAGGGTGCCATTTTATATTTAGAACTTTCTCCCAACTGTTTACACTAAATTCCAAACAGAAATCGCAGAGGAAGAAAAGCATAGGTGGCCCTTGCTAAGTCAGGTATCAAATTGTTTGGGGCCATTGTCCCTGAAGAATCCCAGGCTTTGGAAGGTAAGTATATCCCATCCAAAAACAGAATGGACACTCTGGGGGAAATTGTCTCCTCCCTGGGCGCCCATGAATGGTTGTGCAGGTTATGCACTGCACCACTCTAGAGAGGGCTTTCACCGAAACATGATTTGAGTTTGAAAGCCTGTTCCAAACTCCTTAAGAGACAAATCAAGAGAGAAATATGATCAGATTCCAGAGTCACAGTGTGTGTGAAATGAAAACAAACCAGTTGTTACTCAGGGATGCAGGTTTTCCTGGTCCTAAGACTTGAAAGAAATTTATCTCTGGGTCCTCCAAAAGGAATGGTTGAATGCTAACAAACTCCAAAGTCTATGCATTTGAATGTAAAGCCAACCATTTCATGAGCTGAAGAACAAGGACAAATCAGTGTTCTTTAGAGTTTCCTTCTTACCCTCGCCCAGAATTGGACCATATTGGAGCACTTGACGTCTGCCTCTCTTCCTTAGGAAGGGAGTTTGGAAGGTGAGGAGAGAAGCAGGGTCTATTTCTATTCTGACCTGCCCTCCCTTCTCATGACAAGATTTAATCCACCTAACACATCACTTTCCGGAGGTTCAAACCCAAGGGCCTCCATTCTTAGGGATTGTCCAGGCTCTTTTTTTTTTTTTTAAACATTTTTATTTTTTTTTTTAATTTTTTTTTAATGTTTATTTATTTTTGAGACAGAGAGAGACAGAGCATGAATGGGGGAGGGTCAGAGAGAGAGGGAGACACAGAATCCGAAACAGGCTCCAGGCTCCGAGCCGTCAGCACAGAGCCCGACGCGGGGCTCGAACTCACGGACCGCGAGATCATGACCTGAGCTGAAGTCGGACGCTTAACCGACTGAGCCACCCAGGTGCCCCTGTCCAGGCTCTTAAACAGACTCCTACTGATCCCACTAAGAGGTAAGGACATGGGCATTTTGAGGCTTCCTCTACATGACCCATGCCTCTTTCGTCATCCATTATAGAAGGACCCATACTACTTAGACTCTGTGTCTTGTGAATTCAGTAGCTGTTCTTTAAGGCCTTATTTCACATTGCATGTGCCATGAGCCTGTTCAAGAAAAAGGCGCAGTTCAGGAAATCAGTCCAGGACTGATCAATAAATATGGACTCGGGAGTGTGTTGAAATAGGCTCATTTTAATCCATTCGGTCTCGCTGAGGCTCTGTGCTTGCGGAGAAAGACTCAGGTCAGCATAAAGAGGCCTTCCCAGGAGATCCTCTAATTCGTCAGGATAGGATGCAAAAAAGTGCTGCGTTGAAACAGCTCTGTCCCCAAAGTGTGGATATTCAGAGAGTGATCTAAAGCGTCCACGTTGGTTGCTTCAATGCATTTCCCCAATTAAAAGGGGGAAGAGAACAGCCTTCAGCTTTGCTTTGCCCATGGCGACGCTGGCGATTTCTCTCCGCTTTTTCTCATTAGAGGTCTGCTCTAGGTCTGGGCCTGTGCTGTCAGAATAATCCAGGTACGGAGCCTCCATAACTCTTCTGCAGATTTACAGGGTAACCTCCTCGTTCACCAGGACTTCCTAATTTGGAGTCAGTGATAATCAAGACAGGGGATCGCTCAAGTTTTCCTTGGCACTACTCGCGATAGAATGGTTTGCAAAGCAAATGAATAGCATCGATGAGATTCCAAGGGAAATGTTTTCCTACGTTAGGAAACAAACTGTTGTCAAGGACATTAGAAGCCCAAGCTATCAATTAGGGGTGTGCGAGACGCCGCTTGGATGGATGGCGTAGCCCAGACACAGACGGACACGGAAGCTTCCCCAGCTCCACTGTGTGATTAGCTGGGTGACCTTGGACAAGTGACCTCATCTCTCTAGGCCCTGCCTCCCCGCTCAAATCCTTGAAAATCTCAAATCCTTGAAGTACAAGACGGAAAACCTCCCGATGAGCTAATGAATCCAAAGCCCGGGACAGTTATTAAACTTTGACGTGTGTTGGTGGCCTCCTACCTTCTCTCTCTTCCGTTTATTCCCAAATAGTACCTCTAACCTCGGAGAGAAAGCTACATCTGGTCATCCCAGGGGAAGGGCGTCCACTTGAAAGTCATGAAAACTGCTTCTTTTCAAATTTTCTATTTCACAGAGTGGCCTTTAGGTTAGATTTCTGAGATGCCATTGTGCTTTTGAAATGAAAGGAGAATATATCTAAAAATATAACCGGATTGCATTTTGTCCTCCTCAAATGAGTGGTCCGTGAGTTCTATGATAGGCCTCAATAGCTTTTAAGAAATAACCAAACTGATCGCCACTGTTGGAAATACATTTCCAAATATAGATCTCTTAGCAAATGTACCAGAAAAATTATCCTGAGACATAAAGGGTAATCTATGCATATAGCATCTGTTCGTAGAACTAACCCTGCACAGAATGGAGAAACTCCGTAGCAGGGGTGTGGCGTAGAAAGCGAAGAGACATGTGTATATACCAGATACTATTTACTGAGCTGTGGAGAACCGAGTTAACCATGCCCCAGAGGCCTGCCTCAGACACCACATTAATGATTCCCTACATACACAAATTCATTAGTTGTTTAATTAAGTTAAATCATGAATTGAATTTGTTTAATCATTAATTAAGGAACAAATACTTCTGTGCTAAAATTTAGCACCTCAGGATAAAAGGCACAGGAGAGTAGCAGTTCCAAATTCCCGCACCCTATGCCTCCCAGTGGTTTCCAATCTGCCCTCCATCTCCCTGGGCCCACACAAGCACGCCCACGCCCACACTCGGACATCGTCTTCAGAAGAAGGTTTGCCTTTCCATTTCAGGCTCCATATTGCTTTCAGAACAGAAGTGAGAGTCATTTGTTTGCACATCGTATATTTGACTTTTTTGGCTTTTTACAGATGGCGTTTTCCTTATTTAAGGCGGGGTGGGGAGATTTGCCTAGCTTCCTAAAATAAAAATGGTGGCATTTTTTTTTTTAAACCCATGAAGACCCAATAGGCAGCGGAGGGATTAAATTTCTACCCCAGATGGATTCTCAGGAGAACTCGAGTGGGAATCTCAAATCCTTCAATAATCACCTTGAGAATTCACATAACAGCACAATGAGAATCACGAACAGCGATATTCTCAGGCTTCCGGCTTATCATATGGATAACAGAATGGAGAATTGCATTCATTCCACACCTGAAATCAAACTCCCTGCCAGCAACTGCGGTGACATGTTGGATCCAGCTAGAGCTTTTGCTTTGTGAGAACACGAGACCGGCGGTCATTTCCTTTGCAAATATCAGCAGCTCCCCATTTGTGATCTGAGGCATGACTCATGAATCTTCTGGCCCCTCCAGATGGTTCGTGCCATAATAATGCACCGCGGCAATTTATTCTGGTTTCCAGCATTCATCAGTGAGTCGTTTGTGGTACCTCTTACAGGTGTTTCCCTAGAACAGGATGTGAATTCTGGTGCACTTCGTGTTGTTTTTCATGCCGCCAAGGGGGGATTTGGAAGATTTACTCAGCAGCGTGGCATGGGCACTCCAGGCTGAGAATCCCTGCTTTGGCATAATTGTCCATATCCTCGCGGATGTGGCTAAGTTAGTTGTCGTAGCAACAGACATAAAATAAAAATTAGCCACCTGATTTTTCTTTCTGGCTTTCCAGGGTACAGCACCGTAAAGTGTGGGAAACCCTCTCTCCAATTTGCTCACAACAAAGGCAGGTGAGTTTTCTCATCTATAATTCCTGAAAGCTGATTTTCAAAAATCCCAACCTTTCAAAATTTAGCCTGCCATATCAGCCACAACACAGACATATTTGAATGAGAGGTAACCAGACAGAGGAGTGGCAGTGTATATACTGTGTCAGATAAATGGGGCCACCCGAATTTGATAACAGAGGGTCAGATCTTTGCGGATTAGGGAAAGATTAAGGATTTCACATAAGAAGAGGTTATAGGTAGAGCGGGAAGAGAATTATTCGTTCTCTTAACTTACCGAACGGAAGTAGGGAGATTACTGGCTCTCTGTAAATTGTCCTCTGTAGAATTATCGTTGCTTTGGACGATTCAGAAAAAAAAATGGACATTTTTAGTGCCTCGGAATTCATAGATATAAGCTATATTTAAATATAAATATTTACATAGCTGTGTATGTAAATATAAATATTTACATAGCTATATACCCATATACATATACATCCATATCTATTTCAGTGAATAGTAGTTGAGTTTATGGCCACTACTGCATATTCAACATAATTCTACAAACATGTATGTAGCACCTGAAGGTTGTAGGACAGGATGCCACATAAGCAGAAGTTGAATGAAACAATCAAGAGACGATTTTTACTACAGAGGGTAATAGACAAGCCTACTAGTGACCAAAATCCAAAGCTTAAAAACCAATACTTTAAAAAGAAGTACAGAGTGTAGGGACATGTCACAGAAGAGCTCATCTTCGTAACTGAAGAAATCAGGAACGATCCTTCAGACAAGGGGCACGTGGGATGAATGAAGCATTGGCAGTGAGAATGAGGAGAGCTGAGGCAGAGAGACCGGATGAGCAAAGGCTCCAAGGCAGGGCACTTCCCGCCTTTCTTCAAGGCAGGAGTGAGAGCACTGGAGAGGAAACTAGGAGGCACTGAGGTACACCACCAGGAAGGGCTCACATGCCAGCACCAGGGTCTGTATTTAATGTGGGGAGTCACGGAGGGGCTTTTGAGCAGGTAATGACGTGACTAGAGCTTCACCAAAGACAGGTTGATGAGACACCTGCTCCTATGTAGAACAAGCTGAAGCGGGGAGGAAGGCAGGTAAGGGGTGGTGACAAGGGCATAGAAGGGTGTAGCGGCTGGACAGATGACAAGTTCTCTGGCAAGGAAGACGCAGACTCAGAAGGTCTCCAAGGGTTCCCGTGGCTAAACAAGAGACCATTTGGGCATCAGGAAGGATAATAACTGCAGTGCGGTGAAATACACATGCGTGCTTGCGCACTCGCCCACGCCACCAGTTACCTCTGAGGACATTATTCATCTCATTTTGAAAACTGGCAAGTAAAGGAAAAGAATCAAATATTTACGGGGCCTTCCTTACACAGACTCTATCTCAAGGTAACCAAAGGAATGATTTGGGAAATTTCCTTGTATAAACATATTCCAATGAATGAATTAAGAAGGAAAGGTAGACTAGAACATCACTACCTTTAACCCCCTAATAAAATGATAGCTCCAGGTCTGGGGTTCTTAAAGTGTGGTCCTTGGACCAGAAGCATCAGTATCACTTGGGAGCTCATTAAAGAGGTGAGTCGTGGGTCTAACCCAGACCTACCGGATCGGATATTCAGGTTGGGACCACCTCAACAATCTGTATTTTAACAAGCGCATCAGGTGAGTCCGGTGCACACTCAAGACTGAGAAGCACTGGGGGCACCTAGGTGGCTCAGTTGGCTAAGCATCCGATTTCAGCTCAGGTCATAATCTTGTGGTTCGTGGGTTCCAGCCCCGCATCGGGCTCTGTGCTGACAGCTCGGAGCCTGGAGCCTGCTTCGGATCCTGTGTCTCCCTCTCTCTCTGCCCCTCCCCTGCTCATGCTCTGTCTCTCTTTCTCTCAAAAATAATAAATGAACATTAAAAAAAAAAAAGACTGAGAACCACTGACCTAGACAATGATCATCAGTGGCCACTAATATCACAAAAAGATACCATAAATGGTGAGCCTCCAAATAGGAGTATAATATGTCACCTATGCAATGGTTTTGCCAAATAATGCATTTCATGCTTCTATATCAAACTATCAATTTATAGGAAATGCCGGGAAGTGTAGAACACATGAAACAAACTTCTGTGGGAATCCAATCGAGAAAATCGTAACTGTGGGAAACCTACAAGACAAACGCAGTAGGCTCTTCAACAAGTGAATTGTAAGGAAAAAGGGAGAGAGAGTGGGGTTCAGAGATAGAGCATTTATAGACTAAAGAAACATCAATTGATTGCAGTATGTGGACTTCATTTCAGTCTGATTCATGTAAATGTCAACCACAGCAAGATTATGAGACAGTTGACAACCAGCAATCGTGGCACACTGACTTGAAACATCACAAACTGTTAATTATTTGTCAGTGATAAGAAATACACACTGAAGTATTTATAGCTTCAAATTAATCTGATTGGGGTAGATATAGAAATGAAAAGATGGGATTGGCTGTGAGCTGATAATTAGTTGCTGATTGATGGGTACATGGAGGTTCATTGTACGATTCTGTCAACTTCTATAAATGCTTAACATGTTTTTTAGAAAGAGAGAGAGACAATGGGGGAGATGGGAAGAGGGAGAGAGAGAGAGAGAGAGAGAGAGAGAGAATCTTAAGCAGGTTCCATGTTTATTATGGAGCCTGATGCGGGCCTCGATCCCACAACCCTGGGATCATGACCTGAGATGAAATCAAGAGTCCAGATGCTCAAGTGACTGAGCCACCCAGGTGCCCCAACATTTTCCAAAACAATTTTTGGAAACACAGAAAGATCTCGAAGACATACCCCTGGTACCCCTAGTACATACAGAATATGTTTTTGAGGTTTGCAGTCGGGGTGATCATAAAACTGGTGAGCAGGAGAAAGTACCGGAATCCAGGGGAGAACAAGTTTGTTCTGGAATGGTGAATTGAAGACACGGGCAGTGCGTTTGTGGGAAGGATTCCAGGCAGTCATTGGAAAGGTTGGCTTGTGACTTGGGCGAAAAGCTGGTAGAAGAGAACTACCAGGTTAGATGACGTATATTATAGCCATGAGCCCACGCACGCTCAGAAAATCAACAAAATGTAAAAGTTAATTGCCAGAATAAGTACCATTGTAGACTGTTTTCTGAGATAGCCTAGGAAGAGGAGATGTGAAGGTGCGTGTTGGCTTATAGAAGTCCCAAATGTCGGGGCGCCTTGGTGGCTCAGTCGGTTAAGCGTCCGACTTCATCTCAGGTCATGATCTCACGGTCTGTGAGTTTGAACCCACGTTGGGCTCTGTGCTGACAGCTCAGAGCCTGGAGCCTGTTTCGGATTCTGTGTCTTCGTCTCTCTCTGACCCTCCCCCCCTTCACGCTCTGTCTCTCTGTCTCAAAAATAAATAAACGTTAAAAAAAAATTTTTTTTTAAAGTCCCAAATGTCACAGCAAATGGATAGTTGACCTTTGTGTATGTCAGGATGGGCCATGTCATGTACAAGAAATAAACAACCCCCAAACCTCAATGGCAAAACACAGTTAAAAGTATATATAAATAGTTTTTTTTTTAATTTCTCCCTCGCATACTGGTCAGCAGGGTGCTTTGCTCATCGGGCTTCTGGGAAGCAAGAGCATCTCCGGAACTGATGTTTTGAGGGGAAGGGAATGTGGGGATTCGTGCCTTAGATTTTAAAGCCTCTGTTTGCATGTCACTTCATCACACATGTCAATGAAGAAGGCAAGTGACAAAGCAGGTGCCATACCCTCTCACCCCTGAGCCACATCTGAATTCAGAGGGAGCAGGATGCAGAATCTTCCCAAATGCCCAGTGGAAGAAATGGAACGTTTCTGCTACAGACTAAATCGGGACCCCCTCAAATCCATATACTGAAGCCCTAGGCCCCCATTTGATTACTTTTGGAGACAAGACCTTTCAAGGATGTAATAAATGTTAAGTGAGGTCACAAGAGCGGAGTCCTGATGGAACCGGACGGGTGTCCTCGCAAGAAGAGGAAGAGACAGAGGCACGTGTGTACTCACACAGAAAAGGAAGGTCGTGTAAATAAATGGCGAGAAGGTGGCCGTCCGCCACCCAGGAGGAGAAATCTCACCAGATATCAACCCGTCCAGCACCTTGATCTTGGACTTCCAGCTTCTGGAACGGTTGGAAAAGAAATGTCTCTTGTTTAAGCCCCCTTTCCATCAGCTGATGTCCACAAGCTCCAGTGGCTACCGCAGGCACAGCAGCCGTGTCTCAGCATGAGAAGCTCCCCTCTGCGTTGTACATCTTTATGAGATTCCAGCGGTGTTTCTCTGAGGCTTAGACCATCTATCAAATTAAATGAACCCGGTAAAAGCAAATAAGAATCAGACACAAGTTAATGCTTCATGAAGGGCTCCTCCCTGTCTATGCCAAAAAGTGTTTCTTAAGTGCCGTTTAACTATGTTTCAGATGAGGATAAATAATCTAGGCTCCAGGTTTCATCCTGACTTGTTTAAAACCCAAAAATGCCGTGAAGTAAACTTGTATTACTTCTCTTCACGTAGGAGGGAAATGATCTGATGCAGAGACCGAAGCCTCTGCGGGCTGATTACCGGATGGTAATCGCGGGTGTAGAGAAATCCACGGTGTTTATCTTGTACCTTTCATTCAAGGAGCTCACGGTGCTCAGCGGGCGCCATCCCGTGCTTCGAGAAGGTCTGTCATGAAGAGATAGCACTCTTACATCATCAGCCCAGAGACTGGGAGCCTCCGCTGAGAGACTCAGGATTTGTGACATCGTTCCTCATCTGCGATAAGGCGTGTCTGTTCTCTCCCTTTATTCCAACGTTCTACAAGTGCTTAGGTCTTGTGGAAAGTGTCATAGTCCCTCTCACCTCCACCTTTTGTTCTTCCCACGGGCTGGGATTTCTGTAGACTCTTCTTTTGGCTTGTCCTTGACTCTGCTTGTCCTCTCCCCATCAAGACTGAGCTTTTTATGCCCTTCCGTAGGGCCTTTTACAGTTATCACGGTGTTTGTTTTGTGTATCAAAGTTAGCTTTTCACAGCCCTCAAGGGGCTGTGCCTCTCAGGTCTGGTCCGAAAAGGGCTGCCAACACCTTCGGACAGGCAGGAAGCTCTGCTAAGGGCTGGGCACTGGTTTTTCATTTCCCAGTCTGGGCTGGGACAAGGCTTCCCACCTCAAGCACCTGACCAGGACCCCAACAAGCTGAAGCAGAGTGAACCCTAGCCAACTTGTCCAAGGTCACCCGCCAGACCGCAGGAAGAAATAAAAGCAAATATTAGCTGAGCACTTAGCATGTGCCAGGCACAGTTATAAGTACGTTACACATGGTACAGGGTAGGTGAAAAGGAAAGGACGTTTCATCCTGATGGCGGCTTCAAGGGCTTCGGGGAAGAAAAGTGCCAAGTATCCCCTGTTCCAAAGTGAACTTGAATCCAGGCTCTCTAAGCAGGACTCTGCAAGGTGGGGTCTGAAACCAGGTTTGGGGATGCTTTGCTCATCCTCTGTCTCCACTAGTGTGGGGGCAGCTGGAGGTCAAAGAGAAGAGTGGAGATAATCCTTTGAGAAAACTGTTGGCATTTCTTCAGGGGTTATCTCTTCCGCCACCTTACAGGCTTCAAGGGACACCTTCATTTGTGTCCCCTGGAGTTTAGGAGAGGCAGAGAGTGGGTGCCTGATGTCTGCCTGTGGCATGTGAAGGTGATGACTGTGTTCAAGGCAGCGAAGGACAGAAAGATGCAGTAAAAGGTCCCAGCACTTGCCCAGTGACGGCAGTGATGTCGTGAAGAGAGGGTCCCATAACCAGTAGACTCTGTCCAAGAGGAGTGCCTAGGGACAGTGACACACAAAAAGGTGCCTTGCAGAGACCTGAGAAGAGAGGAAAGTGGGGCACAGTCCCAGCTGAACCGGGTTCTCCACAAACCCACAGAAGAGCCCCACGGCACAGTCTGCGGGGGCCACGGGCAAGCCAGAGAGCGTGGCTCCTGGATCAAGATAGCACTCACCGCTTCCTCTCCTAATCCTCTCCCCTCCCCTGAAGGGGCCAGGGCTGGGTGTGGGGGTGGGGCAGGAGGGGCCTAACCAAGTAAAGTGCCCCCCACTGCACTGCCCTCCTCCTCAGGCTTCCAGGTCTGAGTAGCGCTGAGGACAGGAGACACTCCCGATAGAGTAAGAGGCCCAAGTGTGTGTTATTATGCTGAACTGGACCTTCTGATTGCTGAATCTGGAGCGTTCTTGCGACTCAAATGGACCAGATGGAAATGTAAATTGGGTGCAGCCACTATGGAAAACAGTACAGGGGTTCCCCGAAAAATTGAAAACCAGAACTTCCATATGACCCAGCAATCCCAGTTGGGGTTATATACCCAAAGCAAGTGAACACAGGGCCTCAACAAGACATTTGTCCCTGCATGGTCATTGCAACATTATTCACAGTAACCAAGACATGGAAACAATCTAAGTGTCTTTTGGTAGATGGAGAGATAGAGAAAACGTGATGTATACATAGATACAGGTGTAGCTTTATAGATATCTCTCTCTACATCTTTATCTTCACAATAGAGTATCTTCAGCCACGGGGAAGAAGACAATCCCGCCATTTGCACACATGGGTGGATCTTGAAGGCATTATGTAAACTGAAACAAGCCAGGTAGAGACAGACAAATACTGCATGGTATCACTGATAGGTAGAATTAAAAACAAAAATCAAACTCATAAAAGCATAGGGTAGGAAAGTGGTTGCCAGGGGCTGGGGGTGGGGGATAGTGGGGAGTTTGGTAAAAGCTCTTATGCTGTCTTATACACTCATCTAGAAGATGAATAGGGTGAGAGGATCCAATGTATAACATAGTGACTGTAGTTGATAATACTGTATTGTATAATTGGAATTTGCTAAGAGAATAAAACTTCAATGTTCTCACTTAAAAAAAAGTAAACTAAATAAGCGATGTATGTGTTAATTAACTAGATGGTTGGAAGTCTTTCATCGTGTCTATCATCATGATGTACATTTCAAATGTCTTACTATTTTATTTGTCAATTATGCCACAATAAAACTAAAAAGAAAAAAGAAAAAAGAAAAGAAAGATCAGAAGGCTATGGGAGTCATCTGTTGGGACAGAACAAGAATTTGCCCAACCTTGGATTTGAGGGTGGCTTTATGATTGCACCCCACCGAATCCACCTCAGTTAACAAATTAATTATGCCAACGAGTGGGAAATAAAGCAAAACTTTGACAGCCACACTTAGGGGAAAAAGAAAAGAGTAGAGGTTCTGGAATTTGACTTTGTGTGAAACCTGGATCTCCCACCGATGAGCTATGTGGCCCTGGGCCAGTTACTTGACGTCCCTGGGCTTCGATTTCTGCATCTGTGAAATAGGTGTTATTTAAACCCCAAGATTTTCTCAGGAGAAAGCTCTGATAGTTATTGGTATTTTATTGATAAAACCTTTTATTGAGGTGCAGAGAGTTCAGTGCGGTTCACGTCTTCGTGTAGCAAGCAGGTGATGGACCTGGGATGCAGTTCGACCCTACTGCCTCACCGTTCACCACTGCAATATGGCAGCCCGTATCCTGGACTGTGGGCAGGAGACGAGTAACTGGAAGTCAGGACACTGAGGCCGAAGCCCTGCCTCCACCGTGACCTTACTAATCGGGGAAGCTCACGTGACAAAGCTCATGTGACATTGTCCATAAAATAGGGCCCATAATATACATCCTGAATACCTCTGTTTTTATTTAATTCTTTTACATTTATTTATTTTTGAGAAATAGAGACAGAGCACAAGCGGGGGAGGGGCAGAGAGAGAGGGAGACCCAGAATTCCAAGCAGGCTCCAGGCTCTGAGCTGTCAGCACCGAGACGGCCACGAGGCTCTAACACGAACGGTGAGATCGTGACCCCAGCCGAAGTCGATGCTTAACCGACTGAGCCACCCAGGCGCTCCCCATCCTGAATACTTCTTAGCACTTTAAAACGATTCAAATTAGATAATCTTTATGAAAACACAGGTGGGAAATTGCTTTTGAAAATCTCACAATTATTATGGAATGAATGTTTGGGTCCCGCGAAAATTCGTATGTCGAAACCGAATCCCCAGTATGACAATATTTGAAGGTGGGGCCTTTGGGGGATGAGGAGACCATCAGGGTGGAGCCCACTGATGGAATCCATGCCCTTGTAAGAGAGGCTATTCATTCTGTTTCTACTCTGTAAGGACACAAAGAAGTTGGCCGTCTGCAGCCGGGAAGGGGGAGTCCAACGACCCGACCACACTGGCACCCAGACCTTGGACTTCCAGCCTCCAAAACCGGCAGAAATAAATTTCTGTTCTTCATAAATCACCCAGTCTGTGGGACTTTGTTATAGCAGCCCAAATGGACTAAGCACCTAACTAATACTATTGCCTACTTAATGTATTTGGTTTCTCACAGTGAGCTTTATTTGGAGGAAAAATACAACGAAAGAAAAATAACGAAGGAATCTCTAATGGGACTTAGAGTTGTTTCCTGGTTGTTGGGACCCTGACTCATCACTGAGTTTAGTAAAAATTTCATCATGTTTAACGTCAATGGTACCGGTTGGGTTTGAATGAATATACAATATTCGAGCCTCATTCCTTACGATGGTAAATGTATCACATGAGTGGAAGACCACATCTCAAGCCCAAAAGACTCCAGCTAAAAGGAATTGTTTTTAAAAGACTGGGGTTGCTTACATAAATATCTTCACACAGTATTGTTTTAAGAAGTTCAAGCTTTAGGCTTAAAGAAACAGAAAGAGTATATGTGTCAAGACCAGATACCCCATTTTATCCCTGGCTTTGGAACTCACACACATTCCCAAATGATGACACAATGTCCCACAGCCTCTTGGATCTAGCCCTGAGCATCGTGGGCTGGAACCTATGCATGGCCACAGGACTTTCTTTTAAAGTAAGGTCTTTCCCCTATACCAGAGTCGACGAAATAGAATGTGAGGCACAAATGCCGGCCACAGAGGTAATTTTGAATTCAAATAGTCACAGGAAATTAAGCCACACACATTAAAGCCACATTTCTGTAACAAGCAACAGGTGAAATTAATTGTAATAATCTATCTTATGCAATCTAATACATTCAAAGTGTGTCATCTCAACAGGCAATCAACATAAAAAAAATACTGAGATATTTTTGTTCAGCCTAAGTCTTTGAAATCTGACTTGTATTTTACACTGACGGCATATTTCAGTTCAGGCTAGACACATTTCAAGTGCTCAATAGCCACATGCGACTGTAGTTTGGGTCGATGTGTTCAGCTGGGCTTTTCCTGGCCCCAAGGACACCCCCTTTGGGAAATAGAATGTCAAGCTTGGAGACAGTAGGACTCATCTGTAGAGTCATGGAACCCACCTAGATATCATCTTATATGTGGCAACAACTAAGAATATTCACATGATATACAGTTGACCTTGAACAATGTGGGAGTTAGGGGTGCTGATGCCCCACAAAGTCAAAACTCTGTGTATAACTTTTGACTCTCCAAAATCTTAACCACTACAGATGACTAGAAGCCTTACCGATAACATAAACAGCTGATCAGCACATCATTTGTACATTCTATGTATTATATGCTGCGTTCCTACAGTAAAGTAAGCTAGAGAAAATAAAATGTTATTAAGAAAATCATAGCAGAAAATACATTTACACTATTGTACTGTATTTATTGAAAAAAATTCTGTATATGTGGACATGGGCAGTTCAATCCTATGTGCTTTAAAGATGGGCTATATAGTCATCAGAAGCCTAAATGGGGTAGTATTTGCAACTCACATCATCTCTCACTGATCAGAAGAGAGTATTGTGTTGACCCATCTGTTCTACAAGAGAAAGGGGTCGCGTTCAAGAACGTAACCTCCTTAATTCCTCAATCCTCCAACATGGGGACAAGGAAGTTTGCATATTTGCCGCCAATTCAACTTCTCAGGGCCAGAATCTTTATTACAAGAAACAGCTTTCCTTAATCTGTAGGGAACTGGTAAAGGTCAATATTTTGGTTACTTTGACTGACAGAAGCAATGGGGCTTTGCTCTCTACACAAAGTGAATTGTCATTCTACTAAAATACAGAACAGACATCTTTTTATGGAATTTGCCATGTGCTTTGCGTGTTTTTTTTCCTTGTTATTGTGTTGAGCAGTTTTTATTATTTTTATGAGGTTTCATTTTAGATTTCTACAATGGCTTCTTTATTACCTAAAAACAGGTTTCTCTATCTTTCCTTTAAGGCAGGTTACAGCCATCTGAGTGACTTATTTCTCTTGGTAACTATGGGGTGATTATGAAATTTATCCTTTCCATTCAAATTCACTGAAGGCTTTATTTCCCTGTGTGTCAGAAATACTCCCGGAAATTATTTTTTTGGAGACTCAGAAAGTTTATTTGTGAAGATGCCCAGACATCTCCAGCTCTCTCCAGAAAGTTCCATTTAGGTAATTCCTTTTTTTTTTTTTTTTAATTTATTTTTAAATTTTACTTACTTAAATCCAAGTCAGTTAACATATAGTGTAATAATGATTTCAGGAGTAGAATTTAGTGATTTAGACGTAACACCCAGTGCTCATCCCAACAAGTGCCCTCCTCAATGCCCATCACCCATTTAGCCCATCCCCCCACCCAGCTCCCCTCCAGCGACCCTCAATTTGTTCTCTGTGTTCAAGAGTCTCTTATGGTTTGCCTCCCTCTCTGGTTTTATCTCCTTTTCCTTCCCTTCCCCTATATTCATCTGTTTTGTTTCTTAAATTCCACATATGAGTGAGATCCTATGATATTTGTCTTTCTCTGACTAATTTTGCTGAGCATAATATACTCTAGTTCCATTCACGTTGTTACAAATGGCAAGAATTCATTCTTTCTGATCACCGAGTAATATTCCATTGTGCATATATATGTATAAACATGTGTGTGTGTGTGTGTGTGTGTGTGTGTGTGTGTACATATATATATATACGTATCTTTTTTATCATTCATCAGTCAATGGACATTTGGGCTCTTTCCAAGATGATTGTTCCCCACCACCATCACACCCCGACTTCTATGCCTCCATGCCTACAGAGAGAGCAGTCCATAAGTAATCCAAAATCAGGGAATGATCCCTAAACTGCACCAAATGTTGCACCAAATTACGTGTTTGGGTTCGTTGTTTGTGATACTGCCTCAGATTTACTGTGCTGCTTTTATTTCTTTTCTCTCTTTTCTCCCCCCACCCTGGCAGGTTGTTATTAATATTAAATCATGTTCCTTATGCAGCTACCCATTGAAATTAAGTGAATACAAGGTTTAGGTGAATACAAGGTTTTCCGAACATAATCAACGGAGTGGCTCATCGAACCAAGAATAGTCAATAACTCACTATATCAAGAACTCCCCCTTTTCTTTTATTTGTGAACTATTTTACCAAGCACTGCCCTGCTCAGGGTGCTGTGCTAGTCTCTGAGACTCTGTTTTTGGGAGCTCACACTTCCACAGAAGATACACATCATGCAACTAAGCAACAAGCATGATAGAGAGTGATAGTTTTGTGAGAGAGAGAAAAAATTGTCTGCCACACCAGTTCAGAGGCGAGAGAGGCATCAAAGGAACTTATGTGTGAGGCAGAAGATTGGACTTGGACCCTGGGAGGGAAGAAGTAAATAAATGGCAAGCAGGGGAAGCGGGGTTCATCCAAAAGCAAGTTCCCTGCTCTTGGAGAAACTACATAACTGTGTGGTGATTTAGAACGCTCTGTTGTGTGCCTAAGATTCTGGGAACTTGAAGGGGAAAAAAGAAAAGCTGCGCTGCTCACAGAAATGCAAATTTTTACCTATTTAATAATGAATTCATTACTGGGACCGTCCCCAAGATAAATGTCTTTTGTTTATCTAACTCCGATGACAACAAAACCAGCCAAGTAATTGCCCTCCCCTCCCATAGACCTGTTGAGGCTTTCTTGTTACTTGAGTATGCATCTGAGGAGTAAAACACGTACTATTACCCTTTAGAAGGAAAGCATAATTTCCATTCCAAACATTTGTTTTGTGTTCATACAGTGGGTGGTAGACACACACAGGCACACTCATTCTGACAATTATCTCTAGCACAATCTACATTTCTACAGAATGTATTTCTGAAGGGGGAAAACAAAGTCATATATATATGACTTTTATATATATATATAATGGATATATATATATATATATATATATACTTGAGCTGGTATAATGCCTGAAAAATTAGTACCTTTCTTTAAATGCTTTAAATGCAAAAGACTCTGCTTTTGTAATCAATGCCTTCAATTCATCAGTAATGGATCAACAAGTTAGCTTGTACAAAGGAGGGCCAGAAAAACAAACAAACAAACAAACAAACTCATAGCAGTTATCTAAGGAAGTGGTAATTAAGGGGATCAGGACATCCCATCCCCAAATATGCCATTTTGGTATAAGGATGCCAGAGGAACATGCTGCCCTCCTCTCTTCTGCCTAAAAGCAGGGCATACATTTCCATTTGGAAAAGCGTCTCCCTCTTCTGTACCAGGGAGAAGAGAATGGCCCTTCATCACCAAAGAGGACTCTTACCACTGGGGACACACCCGCTTGAGTCTGCAAAACCAACAATACCAAACAGCTGTCCGTCTTCTATTTGTTTTCCCCATATAGTTACTGCCCCAGAAGCCCAAATCCCTTTTCCTTGGTCTAGTCACTTCTCTGCAATTTATCACCCTTTGCTAAAATGGCATACGGCAACTCTCAAGCCAAACTGCTTCTTTCAGGTTTCACGTCTTTTCCGTGAAGCTTCCGTGTATAAACAAAATGCTTTTTTCTCCTATTATTCTGTCTTTGGTCCGTTTAATTTATAGGCTCCAGTCATTGAAACTAAGAGGGTAAGGGAAAATTTTCTCTGCCCTCTACGCTGGTGACATCGTCAGAACTCACTAAATGTTTGTTGAAAGACACTGACCAAGCAGCCTTAAGCCTCTCACAAGCCCAGGTAATTATTAGATCTGGGATGAGGGGTGAGGAAAGGTGGTGTCTTGGAGACCAGACCAACCCTCTCTTTCACTAATGGAGCAGCTGAGCCTGGGAGGTTTATTTGTGACACACAGCTCAAGCACACAACCTTAAGTTACCAGTTAAAGATGTGTTCCAAACACCAGTCTTCTGACTGAATTGCTGCGTTCTTTCTGCTGCTCCCTGATGCCTCTCAACTTGCGTGACCGGAGAATAACGGCTTAACCTTTTTTGTTTCTCTTTTTCACATACGCATGTTCTATTTGATTAGCAGGGCGATAGAAAGGATCTGTGGTATGCCGAGCTAGTAGATAATAAACCTCCCCTTATTGGGCCTTTAGAGCTGAAGGACTTCCTATCAACACAGAAGCACATCCTGCCATTGGAAGATTTGAAGATGCATGCAAAAAAATGGTATTTTTTTAGGCTTTGTTTCCCAGGCAACTGCTCTCAATTTGCGATTGAATTCGAACAAGAGAATCCCCCAGAGACACTTCTCTCCTCTGCTTCCTCTTGTCTTCTTTACTGCAAGAAAGCCGTAAACTCTGAGGACCCAGGAAACTACCCTCCTTTGGAGAGTGAAAGGAGATGCCAGGGACAGCTCAGAAATGATGCTAAATTCACAAGGATAAAATGCTGGCTGGCAGGCAGTACATTCTAGAAACAGTCGGTGTCAGATCCAAGGGGAAGAGACACACGTTGACCAACATGTGGGTAGGCCGGAGGAGACTGAAAAGCAGCCATTCTGTCACCATAACCTTTAAAGAGCAGTTGATCTCAGTTGATAATGGGACAGGAAAGCTGGCCTTTTCAGACCCACAAAGTAAAGTCTTGGTATCCGAATGACAACTAAGTTGCCCCCAAGGTGGTTTAGCACAACATAAGTCATAGGTGTCCACTATTAAAACCTCCTGTAGTTTGCATGCTGAAGAGTTCAACATCTCCGGGGATTTTGAAATCACCTTCGCAGGTCACACCGACTTGGAGATTTGCCAATAGTTTTGGGACCTACTAAATATACGCATGTAATATACGCATGTAATATGTAATATACGCATATCACCTATGAAGCATGCTTTGTACTCGTGGTGAGACTGTACTATGGTACTCCTCCCTGGAAGAACGTGCCTCTTTAATATTTTCTTTTTGAGCTTATTTTTCTTTATTTTTGAGAGAGAGAGATAGAGAGCAAGTGGGGGAGGAGCAGACAGAGGGGGAGACAGAATCCCAAGCAGGCTCTGCGCTGATGCGGGGCTCAAACTCACGAACCACCAGGAGATCATGACTTGAGCCAAAATCAAGAGTCGGATGCTTAACCGACTGAGCCACCCAGGTGCCCCTGGAAGAGTGTGACTCTTACCAGAATTCCCCTCAGCTCTCTGAAGCAAGGCTGAGTTTTGAGAGGAGATGTGGGGAGGAAAACATTTTAAATGTGTTATTTCAAGTTTTTCTTTCTTAGTGTGCTCATGGCATCTGATATATATCACCAGGAGCATATGCCCAATGTGACATTTGGATACAAAAGTAGCTGCTGAATTGCTAGGCATTAGACATTTTCAAGGTAGGTAAAAGGCACAAATGTGTTTTTTAAAAGGAAGATCCAGTTAAATATATTTTTTACTACATTTTCACTACTGACCTCCCCATCCATCTATCACTACTTCTACCGAGTGTATTTCTGAAAAATGTTCTAAAAATTTCTACTTTAGAAATTCCTTTGTGTGAGGAAGCTTCTATAAGAAGAGAGGTATGGAGACATAAGTTCTAGATTGTTCCAGAACTCTCCAAATCTAGTTCTAGATTTTTTTTTTCTGAATTTCAAGATTTCCTGCTCTCTAATCCTGATAAAATCAATCTACATATCGCTACCCTGTATTTACTGCTAAACTACAAAAATATGGATGTCATCAAATGAGTCCAATTCCAGTCATTATTTTTGGGTTTTGTTGTTTTCTGATGGCCCATTCTGTTAGAATGACAGAATCAGCTATGAAACTTTTCATTCAACATAAATTTTTGTTTTGTAGCTCAAGCCGTTTTCCCCAAGGTCACCTGTAAGAAATTTTAGATGACCTCCCCCCCAGCCACGTTCCCATTTCTAAAACTCTACACAGGTGCCCATTCAGGAATTGCAAACCCATTCGAATGGCCCAGGCATCCTCTAGATGTGTGGGGGTGGGGAGAAAGGGGACGGTGTCTTCCGTTGTGACAAATCCAGGACTGTCCTTGTTCCTTTTCCTTGCATTCTTCTGGCTTGACTATATAAATAATAAAATAGTTTAAGAATCCAGGAACTTTTCCCCAAGCAACATTTTGGTAGTGTAAGTACCAGGCCCTCAGTAGGATTGAGTGCTCACAGAACGTCAGATCTGTGTGGGAAGGGGGTGTGAGGGGAAGGTGGCAGTACAAAGGATACCCTGAAGAGTAGGAGGGAAGACAGCATCGGTCACCCAGCACAGCTGGGATGACACCTTCATTACCGGAACAGGAGACAGCCCAGACTCCCCAGTTGGGATCCTCTAATTTGGTGCTGTAAGAATTAGTGTTCTCGGGTGCCTGGGTGGCTCAGTCGGTTAAGCATCCGACTTCAGCTCAGGTCACGATCTCACGGTCCGTGAGTTCGAGCCCCGCGTCAGGCTCTGGGCTGATGGCTTGGAGCCTGGAGCCTGCTTCTGATTCTGTGTCTCCCTCTCTCTCTGCCCCTCCCCCGTTCATGCTCTGTCTCTCTCTGTCTCAAAAATAAATAAATGTTAAAAAAAAAATTAAAAAAAAAAAGAATTAGTGTTCTCTTTTTATTTTTTTAAAAATGTTGAATGTTTATTTATTTATTTTTGAGAGGGAGAGAGAGAGAGAGCACAAGCAAGTGGGGGCGCAACAGTAAGAGAGGGAGAGAGAGAGAGAACCCCACGCAGGCTCCATGCTGTCAGTGCACAGCTCCGTGCGGAGATCAGACTCATGAACCAGGACATCATGACCTGAGCCAAAGTCAAAAGTTGGACACTCAACCGACTGAGCCACCCAGGAGCCCCAAATTAATATTTTTTTTAAACCCAAGAATGCCAGTATTTTCATGGTATTTATTCTATCCTAGGGACCACTAATTTCTCAAAATCTCCATCATAGCAAGCGAGGAGGGAAAACAACAAAGAATGAAAAGGAAAATAAATAGGATAAAAAGTATAAACCACAAACCAGGGGCGCCCGGGTGGCCCAGCTGGTGAAGTGTCCGACTTTGGCTCAGGTCATGATCTCAATGTTCCTGAGCTCAAACCCCATGTTGGGCTCTGTGCTGACAGCTCACAGCCTGGAGCCTGCTTCAGATTCTGTCTCCCTCTCTCTCTGCCCCTCCCCGGCTTGCTCTCTCTCTCTCTCTCTCTCTCTTTCTTTCAAAAATAAACAAATGTTAAATTTTTTTAAACCATGAATGAATCAAAGAGAAAGAAACATAAGGATAAGAAAGAGTGAGTATAATGTTGCCTCAGAAATCTGCCCGAGAGTAATCCCCTATCCTTATAGGACAAAGTTAAAGGAATAGAACAAGGAGGAGGAGGAGGAGGAGGAGACACATCAGAAATGCCAAAGATTAAAAACTACATGATTTCACGTACTCTGACATTCCGCGCCGGTGTTTTGCTGGAAGTTCCCAGGCCCACGTGTCTGTGAGTGATTCTGGAATTGTCTGTTGCAATGTAAGGACCTCAGAATTTTATATGTGGTAGGGGTCTTGGAAAGGATTTAGTTTAAACCCTTCACGATGCAGATAAAGAAACCAAGAAATGTTTTCCCAGACGTGGGAATCTGTTCCCTTCATTCCAATTCAAGGATAACAGACGAGTCTGGTAATGGGATTGAGCACGCGGTGGGGGCAATGGTGACTGGGGGGAGGCCAGCTGCCTATTATCTTTGCAGAGCAGGTGACTGGGGCAAACTGTGTGCAGAATCGCTCTCTGTAACATCAGCCTCAAGCTGGAAATCACGCGTCTGTCACGGGAGCCATCTTCTGGAAATTCACTGTCACATGGGACAACAGCGTCAGGCTCTAGAGTAAGCTGTCTCCTAAAATCTTCAGTCACCCTTTTCTGGAGCAAACTAATCTAAAATGCTTTTGAAATGATTTGAGTCTGGATTCAAAAAGATTTCAGGGTTTTTATTTATAAAGAAACTATTTTAAGAGAGGATCCAAATATTTTTTTCCCCTATAAATCTGAGCTGTTTTTGAGACCATTAGCCAGCTTTCAAAGAATTTTCCTGTTTAGCAAAGGTTTGAAATATTTTCAAAACTGCAGAGTTAAAAATTTTTCAAAAACGTGTTTCCTCCGAAAGCTTTTTTTTGTTAGTGTGCGTGGTTTTCCCATATACTTATGTATATTATAGCAGAGTTTATCACATACGCTAGGCTGAAGACAAGCGTGTAAAAAGGCCATTACATTTCCCAGAGTAAATATTTTCCCATTACAAAAATCACAGATATTCACAAAAAAGAAAGAGCAAAAAACAAATACAAATATAAAAATCAGAAAATGCATTACTCATCACTTAATCGTTGTCAACATTTAGTTATATTTTCTTTTAGGGTAAATCTTCTATATATATATATATATATATATATATTTGTATATATCAACATGTATATATCAACATGATATATCAACATGACATATCAACATATCTATATGTTTGTCTCCTGCGCCGCACGGCAGACTTGTAAAATGTGTTTTGTCCCCCAAAATCTCTGCCTTTTATCTTGTCTCTTCTTTTCTTTCATATTAAGTCTGAAATCACTGGAGTGTTGAACTACCAGAGTACCACTTCAGAAACTTGACCCTCCCTCCGAGGACACCAAGCAGCTGTCCAACGAGGCAGGACGATGAGAATCAGAACGGAGAATGGCCACAGCAAACCAAGAAGCGTGAAGCCGTTAGTAAAGCATTTCTTAGAACAGTAACTGTCTGTAAGAAGGATGTTGCCTGTTTAATGTAACGACTTAGGGTGCATTTTTATCCCGCAGAAAAGATAAGCTTCACAAAGCAGGTCACACCCAGTGGGGGTTCAGCCCTGAACACCTTCCTAAAGAAGAATGCCATTGGTCTGTGGCTTACCCAGGACCCAGCAGCAAGACGATAGACCAGAGGTGGATACATGAATGGAGGTGTTTGATCTGGAAATGGAGGACACTCTAAGGAGCCGTACCAGTGGACGTCAACCACCTGAAAGACGGGCGTGCTACAGGACCGTTAGACTTTCTTCGTGAGGCTGCAGGATCCAGTGTGTGGATTCATCCAAGGCTAGAGATCAGCTCTCTGAAATTAATTTGTTTCTAAATATTGAGATTTTTCCCAAAAGTCGTGGTATGTCTTATCCACGCTTGCATCCTGGAAAGTTTCATAAGCAGTTGCTAAGCAACCATGTAACTAGAATGTTCTAAAGAGAATTTCTACTCTGGCTGTACATTCTAGGGGGTGGTACTGTTATCTCTCTAACATGCCTTCAACTCCCAGACTCAGGGATACGTGAAACTGCTGGAAGAATCTGTACATCGGGAAGGACACTGGTTCCTACCACCCTCTCAATTCTTAGTTTTTTTGATAGTCGACTCAGGAATCATACCCCAGAGTCTCAGCCTTTTTTTTTTTAAAGTCACGTAAACACACCTCTTAATTAATTAAACAGATCTACACGGAACAATCCATTTCTTGGTAAGAATAAGTCCACAGGACAATAAATAGAATGCCCACGAGAGCCTCCCCTATGAAAAATTATAAAGCATGTTGCTGCCATTTTGTGCTAATAAGCATCACAAAACAGCGAGATTTTCCAATTTCCTAGTTCTTATTTCTCGTGACAACATCTGCTGACCTAAAACCGGCATCTAGCACAGCACATATGTGCAGAAATTGCAAAGGTAGATGAGCAGAAAAGGAGGGGGGTTGCTGGTTGGGAATAAGGAGTAAGAAGGAAGGCAGGATTCTTGTTTATGTCTTTGGTTTTTTTGGGTTTGGGTAGTTTTGTTTTGTGTGTGTGTGTGTTTTTGCTTTTATTTTTTAAAAGATCACGTTTTAAAACCAGGAATAAAATATCCACGAGAAGATAAAATTGACACTGAGAAGGTGTGGGCAGATGGAGACTCTTTGTAAGGACTTACCAAGTGCCTGCTGGGTTGATGGCCGTCCCCAAGCAAATGACCATTTAATGACTCCATTATATTTCCCTTCCAAAACTTGGTAGCATTTCCTGGTAAATGTTTACAGGTCTTGCTTGCTTAGTTTCATGTCACACCTGCTTCGAAGGTCAGCAACACCCAATCCTGCCATCCTTCTAATTCTATGCTATGTTTCTGTCTGCAACACGAAACCGTTCCTGACTGTCCCCAGGCATCTAAACTAAGATAATCGTTGAGTTTTGACGGTATTCACAGAAGAGGAGGGAGTTTTGAGAGCATCTTTTCTCTCAAAGTGCCTGATATTTTTGCAACAAACCTTTAAATGATATATGGTTCAGGCAGGAGGCCATTTGAGATTTGACCCGGTTGTCCCTCTGGACCCCTCGTTCCGTTTTGCCTCAGTAGGTATGTTGACTAAGCAAGGTGAGAGTGAAGACAAAAATCCACCATTTTTTTTTCTTTCTTTCAGAAATGTGTTTTTATTTCTACTGACATGATATTTAGAGAGAGAACAGAGATTGAATAAAAAAATAATTGTTCACTAAAAGAGATCGCTTCCTGGTGCATTGTTACGGATAGTTTTTATTGAACCACTCGTTGCTAAAACTAATGATTACCTCTGGCCTCAGTTGGAAATAGCCTACCATCCAATTATAGTTTCCAGAATAGTTCCCATCTCCTCTTTAGAGCAGGAGACAGCAGCGGTGGAAGGTAATTAGCGAGAACTGCAGGGACAGCATATTTTCTACCCTGGGTGACAACGTTGAGTTCGGCTGAGTGAAGGAAACGTGACTTTATTTTCTCCCCTTGATGGAAATTTTGACTGCTAATGGTTGTGTGTATTTGAAGGGTTCTGACATTGTATAAAACCACTCCCACAATGGGGAGGGAAACTGAATAATGACTGAGTGAGAACCAAGATAATTGATGCAGCCAGCAAGGGCTCAATTGTTTTTCAGACTCCCACAATCAACTGTGTTTGCTCTGCCCATGAACTGGGGACTAGATGGGAACACAGATTAGCAAATAGGAACGTATAGGGTGGTCCACTGGGAAGCACGTTATTTTTTGAAAAGATTGAGAATATACTGTAAGTTTTAGCAGAAAGCTGATATAGAGCAACTAGGGCCCCAGTGTAATGATGGAATGACAGTGACCATTGTTGTCATATGGCTACCCCCAGAAAGACATTCCATTTTCATTCATCCAACAGACGTTTTTTGCATGTGTTCTCTCTCTCCAGGGATGTGGACTCAAGAGGCTCAAAATCCAAGGAATGCTGGGGGCAGGGAGGGGGAGACTATTTAGAAAAGAGTTGAAGAAGAAGAATTTCTAGGGCTGGTAAAACCAGTCCTAGCTGCTAGTCAATAGACCCTCCTGAAAACTTGAGGGGGGAAAGGAAAAGGAAAAACAAACAAACAAAACCAAAACCAGACAAACAAAAAAGGGGACAGTGTTAGATTTCTAGAGGCTGAAGCCAAAGACCTTTGGATTTGGTCTCAGATGTCCTGAAGTTGCAAGGAGAGACAAGGAAATGCCCTTCTCGTGTGGGCGCCAGCCCAGAAGGCCAGGGATCTGTGTCTGGAAGGGATTCGAGATGCCCATCAGACGTGCCATCTATATCATTTCCTTTTTGGGTGTCCCAGGAATTGAGTTTCACATGTGTTTGTACAAAACTGACCGGACCGTATTCGAACGCTCCTACTCTGACACCCTGTTCTGTATTTCCTCTTTCCTGCCAGTGTGTCTGCATTAGCCATGCCTTAAAACAGAGGAGAGACTTAACTATGGAGATCAAACAGAGGGTTACTGGAGGGGTTGGGGGAGGGGGGATGGGCTACATGGGCAAAGGGCATTAAGGAATCTACTCCTGAAATCATTGTTGCACTAGATGCTAACTAATTTGGATGTAAATTAAAAAAAATAGAATTACAAAAATTAAAAAACAATAATAAATGAAATAAAATTGGAAAAAAACAAAATAAAACCCTGGAGAGAGGTGAGAGCTTCCATATTTTATAAACAGGCAAAATGGACACCAAAAGCTGGGTTTCTCCCTCCGAAAGCGGCCAGGGGCTCTGAAGGTCTGGATTCTGAAAGTCTTCCTTCCAGCATCCGCGTATCTCCAGGGAAATGACTAATTCCTCTGTACCTCACTTCCAGAGAAAAGATCAAAAGTGGCAGAAAAATTTCCAGCTCCGTAGAGATATCACTGTGAATGAGCGAACTGTGGCTTATCATTCACGTGACTGAGGTCAGAGTTTTCCACGACAAAGGGGACTTCAGTCGCGTACAGAGAAACAGCCGGCGAGCCTATGACAGGCCGTGGGTCGTATCTGCTCCACGTAAAACTGTGGTCGCCGCTCGGGGCCCTTTATAGATGAGCAGATCTGCAAATGCCAATCCGTGCTGTGAATTGCCACGTTTTCGCTTCTCCACTGCACACCCCGGCAGTGGCATTTCCAGCTCTGCTTCGGAACCCATACGTTCGGAAACCCGCAGCTTGGCTTCGTGGTTGGATAAAAAAGCATTCATCAAGCAAAATTTAATTGCCTGCCCTTCCAGCGAGACTCTGGGCCTGGGAACCCCTTCCCGTCCCACACTGACATTTTGAAGGCTGACTTTCCGTTCATTTTCCCTTTTGACCACTAGTGAAAGGAATGGAACTCTTTGTGCTTTCACGAGTAAGACAGGAGCTTTGTCGATGATCCCCCAAGGAAACTAACTAGGCAAACCAATCTTGGGGGAGGTGGTATCCACCCTGGCAGGTGGGTCAGCCTCCTTCCCATTTTCCTGGCTCTGTTTCCTCCAGCTTCTCACTGATGGATCTGCCAGAACTTTCCTGGACAAACCTGAACAGCCGCAAGGCGGGGAGGCTAATCTACATCTGGCTGCTCCCGTGGTTAGGAACTCGTGGGCCCAAGAGAACCTCGAAGTGCCTCCAGGGCACGCCTCCCACCCCAATATTTCAACACAATCTGTAGCAGCGGGCTCCTGCCTCAGTTTCCCTAGCTAGCGATCAGATGCACGCTGAGGAGCAGAGCAGGGCTCTGGGTCCCGGCCCACCTGGCCAGCTGCCAAACTCTTGCCTATGCAGGGGTTAGAATCCCAGCACGACAAGCCTTTCAGCAGACATCTTGCACATTTCAGGCTGGGCCTCTCTTCTACGACGCCTGCACAAAACGGGCTGAGCAGAGCCTTCTGGACTACAGCGACGCCAGGTTCCCTGTCCCCATCCTACCTGGCCTGTTTCTCTCCCTCCTCATCCGTTTACCCCAAAAGCAGTGTAACTCTCTGTCAGAGCACCCCAAAGAACTGGGACTCCTTGTTGCTGGAGCATCCCAGGGGGTTCCAGTTCCCACTGTCTCTGGGATAACGTACCAGAATAGAGTTCGGGAGCGCCGTCCCCATGCTGGGGAAGACAACCTCCAAAGCTTTGTTCCAGCCCATTTTCCCTCTGGATCCGGACTGACTTTCCCATCCGTTCGAAGTGTTGATTCTCACTGTCGGTCCTTTGACTCTTCGACAGATGACACGACGCTGCTTTCGAAGGAAGAGAGTAACTGAGATCCATTTCCACTCGTCTCCCCATCACCTTTTTGAAACTATATGAGCATAGGGCAAGTTGGAACTTCTGGAAGGTGAGAGAGACGCGGGCAAAGGGTGAGGCGGCCTGGGACACTGCGTTGGATGGGGCTCAGCCTCCTGGGCTTTCCCACCAGAGACTGGAAAGTAATACCACGCTCCTGGTAGATGGTGCCATTCCTGGGAGCCTTTCCCCATCTTTCCGAACAAGAGGGATTTGTATCATTTTGTAAAAAAAAATTCTTCTTGTTTGGGAATAACTGCAGATTCCCAGGAGGTTGCAGAGAGTATAAGAAGGTCCCCTGTCCTCTTTACCCGGTTTCCCTCAATGGTGACATTTTTCCATAGCGATTGTATAACATCCAGAGGAGGAAACTGACACTGGGGCAAAGGTGGGTGTGTAGTTCTAAGCCATTTTATCACATGCGTAGATGTATGTAACCACCACAGTCAAGATACTGACTCTTCCATTACCACAATGCTCCTCTTTCCTCTTTATAGTCCAACACGCTTCCCTTATCCCCACCACCCCCAATCCCTAGAAACCACCAATATGGCCTCCGTCCCCATACTTTTGTCATTTTGAGAGTGTTATATCCGGGGAATCACGCAGGGTGTGACCTTTAGACTGGCGTTTTTCATTCGTCCCAACGCCTCTGGGCTCGAGCCAAAGTGTGGTGTACCTCAAGGTTAATTTCCTTTCATTATTGAGTGGAGTCCATGGTATGGATGTACCACAGCTATTCACCCACCAGAGGACATTGAGGTCATTTCTAGTTTTTGGCTCTTGGAAATAAAGCTACTATAATAACAGTCCTCAGGTTTCCGTATAGATGTAAGTTTTCTCCTCTCTGGGATCAATGTCCAGGAGTGTAATTGTGGGGTTTGTGGTAAGTATACGCTTATCTTAAAAAAAGAATCTGGGTGGCTCAGTCAGTTAAACATTGGACCCCTTCCAACCGCTTCAGTGAAATGTGCCTTCGTGTCTTCTGCCCAATTTCTAGCTGGATTGTTCGAGTTGTTCTCAGTGTTGAATCCTGAGTGTTGCAGATATGAACCCCCTGTCAGATACGAGGTTTAAGAAAGTTTTCTCCCAGTCGGTGGCTTGTCTTTTCAACCTCTTGACAGGGTAATTTGCAGAGCGGACGTTTTTAATTTTGATAAAACCCAACTTGCCAATTTTATTCTTTTATGGATTGTGCTTTTGGCATGTTGTGCCTAAGAACTCTTTGCTTGGACCTACATCAGAAAGATTATTCTTCTAGGTCTTTTTTTTTCTAGAAGTCTCTAGCTTTTACATCTTACATTTACATTTATAATCCATTCTGTCCTAATTCCTGCATAAGGTGTGAGATTTAGGTCAAGACTCCCCCTGCCTTGAATATCCCATTGTTCCGGCACCATTCTGGAAAAACTATCCTTCCTCCATTGAATTGCTGTTACATCTTTGTATCTGTATGGATTTATTTCTGGGTTCTGTTCTCTGCCGCACAGTCTTGCTTACTGTAGCCATAGAATGAGTCTTAAAATTGGGTAGAGTGATTCCTCTTGCTTTCTTCTTCTTCTTTAAAACTAGTTTTAGTTATTGTAGCCCCTTTACCTTTCAGTGTGAGTTTTAGAAGCATCCTGACCACATCTACAGAAGGTTTTGCTGGGATGCGGATAGGAATTGGATTAAACCTACACACGGACATGGAGCGCACATCCGTACTCCGGTTAGTCTTTCAATCCATGAACTCAATGTGTCTCTCCATTTGTTTAGATCCTTGATGGTGTCCTCGGCACCTTGTAATTTTCGGTATACAAATTCTGTACGTGTTTTGTTAGATTACATGCAAATATTTCATCTGGGATGAATTTTAAGTTGTCCTTTGAATTGTGTTTTTTGACAGGTCCGTTGCTAGTTTATAGGAATACACTTGATTTTTGTACGTCAATCTTTTGTCCTGCAACGTTGCTGAACTCACTTATTAGTTGTGCACTCCTCCATCGGGCCTCTGTGGTCTCAGTGAGAAATTTTCTGTTTGTTTTAATTATTTTCCCCTACAAGTCAGTGTTATTTCTCTCTCCCTGATTGCAAGATTTTCACTTGGCTTTTAGTTTCCTGAAGTTCACTTACAATATGTCTTGATACGGATTTCCTTGGATTTCTCCAGTTTGGGCTCACGTGGCATCTTTAGTCTGTAGTTTTACGTCTTTTGCCAAAGTTGGAAATAGTCAGCCATTATTTCTTCAAGTACTTTTTCAGCCCACTCCCTTCTCCTTTCCCTCTGGGACTTTGATGACATGAGTGTTCGATCATTTTTATGGTGACACAGTTCCTTCTGCTCTTTTTTTCTTAAGCCAGTTTTGTCTCTGTTTTCCGGATTGACTGATTACAATTGTTCTATCTCTCAGTTCACTGATTATTTCTCTGTCCTCTGTCATCCTACTATTGAGCCCATGTAGTGAGTTTTTTCATTTTCATCACTGTGTTTTTTCAGGTCTAAAATTTCCCATTTCTGCTTTGTGGCTGAGACTCTCTCTTCTTTAACTTGTTTCAAGTGTGCTCATAGTTGCTTTTTTGAAGCATTGTTATGATTCACAATGTGGAGGTGGAGAATTTTCCCTTCCTCCCTTCGAGGTCCTTTGGCCAGTCTAATAATTAAATTGATGGAAGGCAGGTTAACAGGAGAAAAACAAAAGTTCCAGAGCAGGTACACCTCCTGTGTATTTGGGAAAGACCCAAGAAATTGAGTAACTCCTTGAAATGGCTGAAAACATCCCCTTCAATACCATCTCCAGCTAAAGACAGAAGATGTTGGGGGTGGGAGTCAGTTATGGGAGGTGACCAGGAAAAGCCTAGGAAACAGTGATGAGGTTGCTATGCAGATTTAAGTCACTGTCTTCTCCACTGATAAGAATTTCTAGAGATTTAGAGTCTTCCCCCTCTTCTAGGACAGCCAGGGAAACATCCTTAAAATGGAGATTTCCCTTATAAATGTAAATATCTCTTATAAAGGGGTAACTTCTGCTCGGTTTTCACAACTTCATCCGTGTTTGCTGTTTCGTCAAAATAACCAGTTTAAAATAATCCCCACACCAAAGAGACATGGTAGGGGGCAAATTCTGCTCCCCTTCAACAGTTACCTTTTTTTCCCCTGAATAATGCACTAGGATACTTTTAAATAATTTCTGTGCTTATTATTTTAAAGCTCTTCTCTGGAGATTTCTTTGCACTTTTGACATATTATGTTCTATTACATATTATATATATTATACTAATATATATTATAGTAATATATATTATATATTATAAATTTTACATATTTATATATTTTAAATTATATTTAAATTATGTATGTGAAGATATACAAAATATATTATAAATTTTTATATAAAATTTAGAGAATTGTGTAAAAAGGGAGAATTACCATACATAATTTTCATAGGCCTCAGTAAATTTTATTTTAGCATGAAGTTTTTCATATTTAAAATTCACATGAAAAATTTTGTGGATTATTCATTTAAAAGCTTTTTTAATGTTTATTTGTTTTTGAAAAAGAAAAGACAGAGTGTGAGCATGGGAAGGGCAGAGAGAGAGAGGGAGACACAGAATTGGAAGCAGGCTCCAGGCTCTGAGCTGTCAGCACAGAGCCCGACGAGGGGCTCAAACCCACAAACTGTGAGATCGTGACCTGAGTCGAAGTCAGAGGTTTAACCGACTGAGCCACCCAGGCACCCCTGGATTGGTCATTTTGTTTAATTGTGAAATGTATTTGCAACTTGGTTGAGCTATACACACTTCAATTCTCTTCCTTTCATACCAAGTAACTCTTAAGTCACCAACTCCACATTTTCCCAAATCCCTCCTTGGGATGCAAATCAGAGTTTACATTTTTAAGAGGCATGTGCCCCAAACTCCCCTACTCAGATTACATATAAACACCCATAGCTGAAAATGAAAGATTTATTTTGGTTTACCAGAAGTCAAGTCGAAAAGATAAAAGATAAGGTGATGTCATAAAGCAAGAGAGTAAAGTTAATTTTCCCAGAGAGAGGAAACACCCATACACACACACACACACACACACACACACACACACCCAACAGAAGGTAGCAACTAAGTCCTAGACACAATACAAAAAAATACTTTGTAGAGAAATGTTTTTATGTACTTCACATAGGAGTGGCAAACAACACAAGGCTGTGTCAAGAATTTTCAAAAAGGAATCATAGCAGCTACCATTTACTGGGGACTTTGCCTGTGTTGGACCTCTGTGCTTTCTGCACACATTAACTCATAGAATTCCTGCAACCATTCTGGGATATGAGCAGATAGGATTATCCCAGTTGTACAGATAAAGAAACTGGGTTTCAGAGGGGCTAAGCAATTTGTCCAAGGTCACCCTGCCGGTGTGAACTTGAGCCCTGGCTTAATTCTGAATTTGTGTGACTTCCAATCCTACTCTCTTAAATACTATGTGTATTGCTTTCTAGAACTTTCCTTGGCAGCAAAAACAGATATTGTGGGTTCTGTTTCAAAAAGGATAATAATAACAAACTCATAATGGAAGCATTTATTTTACTTAAATGTTTGTCCATTTTACTATATGAAGATGAAGATTGTCTATCAGAGGATAACTTGGATGACACATAGGGAGGAATCTTGAGTTAATCCCTGCTTCCCTCTTGTGTCAGAGACCAGTAATGACAATTCCAATAGCTGCACACTGACTTCTACCTTCTTTATCTCCCCTTTTATTCATCCTGTAAATGACTCCATTTCTTCTCCATCCAAGTGAAGAAAAAGTCTGAATTTGAAAATTGTTTAATGTTTTTATGTATTTTTGAGAGAAAGAGAGAGATAGACCCCGAGCAGGGGAGGGACAGGGAGAGAGGGAGACACAGAATGTGAAACAGGCTCCAGGCTCTGAGCTGTCAGCACAGAGCCTGACGTGAGGCTTGAACTCACGAACCATGAAATCATGACTTGAGCCAAAGTCCAAAGTTGAACGCTTAACTGACTGAGCCACCCAGGCGCCCTCTGAATTTGAAAAGTTGATCTGCTCGCAAAGAACACCGCAGATCCCTTGAAACTCTTAGTAAAATGTATCTATTTCCTTAAAAGCACCAATGTCAGGGTGGTAGAATAAGATGAAAATGCGACACCATGAAATAACCCTTCTTTGTCTCCTGTCTTCCACACAAACAATTTTCAGTATTAAGTGATGCTCTGACCAAGTGATGAACACTTTTCTGGAAGAAGCTGAAGGAACACGGGTGCCTTGCTGGGCTTTGGGTCTGTTTTAGGACGTTGGTCACTGGTTTATAAATTACAGACGAATCCTTTCTGTTTACATGGCTATACCTCTGAAAAGTCATGCTATTTATGGCATCATTACATGCTTTGGAAGGGCTTTCTATCTAAAGAAAACTTTCAGGGAATCACTTTTCTAGAGCAAATAATGACTCTTCAATATTAGTTGATTTACAAATCCACTTTTTATGCAGATCGGGTTTACTCAAGAATGCTCTAGAAACCAAAGCATAAGAGACTCTTAAAAACTGAGAACAAACTGAGGGTTGATGGGGGGTGGGAGTGAGAGGAGGGTAGGTGATGGGTATTGAAGAGGGCATCTTTTGGGATGAGCACTGGGTGTTGTATGGAACCCAATTTGACAAAAAATTTCATATATTAAAAAAAAGAATGCTCTAGAATTTTCATCTAAAGGGATCTTATGGGTAACAGCTTACTTGGGAGTAGGGGCTGAATACTTGGCAACTGCCTCTTCATGGACTGTATGTTTCTCCAGGATGGTTTTAGAGGGTGGTTATTGATGCCATTGGCAGGGGTGTTCAAGGATCTCCCCAGTTCCGGTCACCTTTTGGCATCGGTGCAGAAATTATCATTAAATATCTCTTCTTTCTGCTACAAAACTTGGTAAAGAGTGTAGTGTAGTCAAGATGCACAGTTCTACATAGGCTACTCTCCCTTTTCTCTGTATCTTACTGTCAACTAAACTTGTCTCCCAAACCCTTATCAATAGCTCTCTACAGATTACTGCCTCTGAAAAGCTCATGTCTGGCCTTGTTGTTTGAGTTATGCCCAGGCACAGCTATGCCAGGAAGCAGAAACTGACTCTAAGGTGTCTGGGCCACCCAGTCAAGCTCTCATCTCTAAAGAAGCAGGTGCTTTGGAGTCACACGGTGGACAGAGTAAAGGGTGTTTTCGCATAGTGGGCTCAGTTATAGGGCAATTGGTAAATTTGACTGAAGTAGGAACACTCTAGCAGATCAGAGACATTTACATAGAGAAGTTACTAGTGACTGAACTGTACTAGCTAATACGGTTGTCACTAACCACCAATGGCTAGTTAAGTTGAAATCAATTAAAACTCAATAAAACTAGGGGGCACCTGGGTGGGTCAGTCAGTTAAGCGTCTGACTTCAGCTCAGGTCATGATCTCATGGTATGTGAGTTCGAGCCCCACATCGGGCTCTGGGCTGCAGCATAGACCCTACTTCTGATCCTCTGTCTCCCTGTCTCTGCCTCTTTCACACACGCGCGTGCACACTGTGTGTCTCTCTCTCTCTACCAAAATAAACATTAATTAAAAAAAAACTAAAGAAAACTAAAAATTCAGCTCCTTAGTTGCATTAGCCACATGTTACAGGCTCACCAGCTACATGTGGCTACTGGTTACCATATTGGATAGCACAGAGATAGAACATTTCTGTCACCACAGAAAGTGCTCAAAGAAAATGCTTCTGGAAGACTGTGTTTCACATGAAATTTCTTAACTCCGATGAGCTCATAATCAATGGCCCAAAGAATAGAGATTGAGAACTCCTGGAGCGTTTTCCCTTATAATTATAAGCAGTTGAGTGTAATGCGGGAAAGAAGAGAATAGAGTAAATGCAGGGTTGAAAGTCCCATAGGGCCGGGAGCGGAGTGGCAATCTGACACTGAGGTTGACTTTTCCCCTACCTGAAACTGGATCCTGCACCACTGTGGCTGGATTAAGGCACCAACATAGAAATTCAGTTTTGCAAGAAGTATGGAATACTTCACTGTTACATACATACTCTGGCAACACCCTTAACCTTAGAACTCTTCGAAGGAAAAAAAAAAGAAAAAACCCAGTGGAATATTTGTAGTGGAATAGACACAAAAGCACACCGTATAATTTTCAGGGTTGTGCACGTACCTCAATACATCTATGGGATAGTTTGGAAGGTCACACATTCAACACGCAGAAGTGACTTCAGGCTATAATTATGAAAGTGAACTCCAGAAGATGATCTCTGACTCCGAAAATGCAAAGGTAGAAGGGATGTACAATTTCATGTTGACTAATACAAAGGACAAGTAGAACGCCCACGATGAAGTAGATTTTCCCACTCAGGCTCATCACCATCCTGGTTCCATTCCGAGGATTTCACGGTGGTTCTCTCGTGCTTCTCTGTTGCCGTAACACGGATAATGCCCCTCTCCAATGCACCCAATTTCTTACTCACAGAGAAAAATATGAGCCAGCCTCATCCAACCTGTAAGAGTTAGACCCTGTACGTGGGAAGCGGCCCACTTAGAGAGAGGCCCTGCACAGCATGGAATGTGTCAACGGCCCACATCTAGAAACATTTGGACCTTTATAAATTCTAAGTCACGGTGCAGACTTGACATCATGGCATGAACACTCATGCTTCAACTAAGCCATACACGCTTCATGTAAGCCGTACATGAAGGAAATTTTAATTGTCCTGTTGCAGAGTCTTGACTGGTGACTCAGTGATGCCCCCACCTTAGCCCCATCTAGGTCCCCTATCGTACACAATCTCATTTTGCCCGTGCGGTAAATTCAGGGAGTAGATATTATCAGCCCTGTCACATTGGCAAAGAAGCTGCGAAGAGTATATTTTAGAGTCGAGCTTCAGGAGTGGAGTACTTGAAGGGTTTCTAGATACATCTCTTGCAAATTGTTCTTCTTAAATGTCAGGCATCTACTGCTCTTATTTGAAAATGCCACATGGAAAAAAAGTCCTAAACCATACGAGAACCACATTAACTGTCTTTGTCTTCTGTCTGTGGTTCCTTTTTCAAAACCAGGTCCTGACAAGTACCTCTAGTGGGTTGGACGGTTTATTGGGCTGGTCAAAGATAGCGTAACTCCCTAGGTGCATTCCCAATTCTCTGCCCACTGAATGAGCTGACATTTCATTTCTTTTCCAATGAGTCTTCCAGTCTTCTCAATTGGGGCACACATTTTGAGTATATTCAAATATATCCGAGTACATACTAACATTTTTAAATGTATCTTACAAAAATGAACCTTCACATTGGCCTAAAGAGAGAACGAATCAGCACAAGAATACGGACAGATCTTTAAGAACCCCAGGACAGGGGTGCAATTGGACCACAGGAAGCCCCAGAACCAGAAGCCTGAGTGAGGAGAGACCTCTTTCCCTCGCCCATATCTGTCCATCTGATTTGTTGTTCTTTCTTGTTCTGCAGAACCACAAGACAGGAAACATAGCTAACAACATCTCTTGAGCTTTTTATTTTTATAGCTTTGGCCCCAAGACAGACACCAAGAGGACTTGTTTCCAAACGAATATGCCAAGGAAGAGAGGTATCAACCCAGCCTGGAACAGATTCCATCTTTGCACAAGTCAGCTCTGGATGTGGACCAGATCATGTTATTTAAAACAGCAAGTGGCTAACTGTGGGGAGTGTGTGTGTGTGTGTGTGTGTGCACATTCATGCCTGTGTCAGCTTGTTTACCAAGAATTATCACCGCTATTTTTCTCAGCCCCTTTTTTTCTTTAAAGTCAACATCTCAAAATATCACTAATGAATTTCTTTCTAGTTACCTGGGAAACTGGGAATAAAATAACTTCATATTTAAACATACCTTTAAATTATACAAACACCTCCCCCCTCCCGTTAACAAAATACTTCCAGGTACCAAGACTACAGTGTTTTTCACAAGGTGTCATTAGGCTGATCGAGCATCTTATCATCTGGATGCAATACATTTTGAATTGTCTGAAATATTTGAATTTAGTTGACATTGACCTCCCTTTTCAAAGAATTTTTTCATTATAAAAGCATAGTTGAGAACACTACATGACATGCTGTGGATTCATAATATTTATTTCACCTAAAACAACCATGATTAGGGCTTATGCCTTGAGCATCACAAAAAGGAAAATATTAGCTATATCATTACTTCTCTTTTAACCCAAATTTTCCTTAACTGTCTACTCACAGACACTGTGTCCCTATTTACATTTTTATTCTAAATCATGATCACTTGTTGTCTTGAAGACAACCCATCAATCTGATAATAAGAGAAAAATTGAAAAGAATAAATAGAATAGATCCTCTTTGGTAGTAGGCAAGATTGAAAGTAGGCATCATTAAAATAAGCAAAAAAAAAAGATAATGAAAATAAGAAACTATCTCCAAACAGATATTTTTTAAAATGGGCAAAGGGTCTGAATAGGCACTTCTCAAAAGAAGACATACATGTGTCCAAAGGGCCCATGAAAATATGCTCTCACACACAGCCACCAGGAAAATGCGAATCAGGGCCATAGTGATATGCCCCTTCACGCTCACTAGGATAGCAATCATCAAAAAGACAGAAAATAACAAGTGTTGACAAAGATGCAGAGATCTCGGATGTTCCCGGGAGGAATGTAAAAGGGCGCATCTGCTCCGGGAAATACTCTTGCAGTTTCCAAAAAGTTAAACAGAGTAGAATCCACAGTTTCACACCCAGGTACATAGCCAAGAGCACCGAAAACACATGCCCACATAAAAGCTTGTACACGATGTTCACAAAAGTGTTAATAATAGTCAAATAGTGGACACAACCCAAATGTCCATCAATAGATGAATGTATAAATAAAGTGTGATATGGCCACACCGTGAAATACGATTCAGCCATAAAAAGAAATACAGATAGAAGTACTGATCAGTGTTACCGCATGGATGAACTTTGAAATCATTAAGCCAGGTGAACAAAGCCAGATATAAAAGGTCCACAGTGTATGATTCCATTTAGGTAAAATGCCCAGAATAGGCCAATCCATAGAGATTAGGAAATATAGCTGTTGCCAGGATCTGGGGCGCAGGAGGGAGTATGAAATGACCGCTAAAAGGTATGAGGCTTCTTTAGGGGATGACGAGACTGTTCTGGAATTACGTAATGGTGATATTTCACACCTGGGTGAATATCCTAACGCTACTGAATTATACACTTTACAAGGTAGGAGGAAATAAATGAAGTGAGTCCTGTTATCCCTATTTCGCAGATGATAAGAAGGAGTCACTCAAGATTAAGCCATGTATCCTATGTCGCACAATTACAGCCCAAACTTTAACCACTGTGTCCTGCGGAACTCTTGCAAAGTCCTCCTTCCTAGCAAAAGTTCAACCAAGAAACCCAACAGCTGGCACTGATTTCTTTCCAGCTGGAGACAATGATATGAAATAGAGATATTTGTGCCACTTTTGGAAATTGGGTCGTTTACCCCAATATTCTACCGGATTCCAATGACCCATGATGAAATCTACAGGCACCTTTACAGAAATTGCCTCTCATTGGCTCATTTGTAAACCTGAGCCTTCTCTGCCACATTTGGAAGCTTTTCCTATAGTGGAACAGGAATTAGGCTTTCGCCTGCAGGATCAGTACCAGTGGGGACTGTCATTTCCTGTTTCACAAAATGGCTTAACTTCTTGGTGCTTAGTTTTGTTGACTCTAATACCGGGATAATAACAGCGCCCCTTTGGAGGATGAATGCGAGGATTAAGCACTTAAATTAATACACTTAATCTGCTGAGGTCAGTGCCACGGACAGAGTGATTATTCATAAATGTTAGTGATTATCGTCATCATTAATATTATGCTCACATCAATTCCATGAACAAATTATCACTTTTCCCCATAATTCTTATTACCATAGTTCACAACAGAAAAAAAAAAAAATAGGAGACTTTTTTTTTAACCTGAAGGAGACGCTGGTCATCATGCACAAGCCACTACAATTGCAGCAAGAACAGGTAACCGCTCATAGGCAGAGGAACCGAGATGGAGTTCAACGACGCAGGGAGAGCCACGCAGGGATGCGTTCTGCTGAACGACTGCACGTTTTCTTCAAGTGAAATCTTTGCAAGCGGATGCAAACTAAGGCCCGTTGAACTTTCAAAGGATTGCCAGGCTGAGGAATGGATCCCAGCAGGATCCGTCAGGCACAGCGCGTGGCCATTCAGAAGCACCTGGTACCCGCCTTGGCGGGTGGACTCACCCCCACCCCCTTCCCCTTCACCCCGCAATCCATTTGGAGGTCTTTGGGTTCCTTCTCTTGGCTCCTTGCCAGAGAAAGCCAACTGCCAGGGCCTCTGTGGCTAACCAGAAGTGGCCACAGGACAGCGGTCAGTGCCCGCGAGAGCCTGGAGGTCAGCAGATCACCACCGCTGGGCCCCACTTTGGCCACCACGCAGCGCACAGTAGTCACTCAGTTAAACAAGCACAGCTCCTCGCGTGTAACTGACAGCTGTTTGAGGTTGTTACTTTCCCCACCCCCTTTATCTTTCTTTCTTTTTCTTTCTTCCTTTCTTTCTTTCTTTCTTTCTTTTTTAGTAAATGCATTTTTAAAAAGGAGACAAGGAAGCCAAAACCTAAAATCCAGACCGACTTGCTTTTTTAAAAGCTGATCATTAGTTTAGAGCAAATGTCTTAGACTTTAGCGAGACAAAATTGACCCACAATTACCCTGCGTTTTATTTGAACTGCATTTAAACTACTACAGGAACTCAGGCTGCGGTTGCTTAAAAATACTTGAGAGGGGCTTCTGGGTGGCTTAGTCGGTTAAGCATGGACTCTTGGTTTCGGCTCAAGTCACGATTTCACAGTTTGTGAGTCTGAGCCCCACACCCCTGTCAGGCTCAGGGCTGACAGGGTAGAGGCTGCTTGGGATTCTGTCCTCTCTCTCTGCCCCTCCCCTGATCGCTCTCCCCGCCCCCCTCAAAATAAAATAACAACAACAACAACAAAACACTTGAGAAAAACCAACAAAACTCTTAACATTAAAAATTCAGTGTTACAAGAGTCTAAGGGTTATGCTGAATATTTAAGCTAATCTCTTTCCCAGAGATCTGGAATTTTTAAAAAAATCATAAAGGAAGAGATTGTTAAAATTACTTAGTTCAAGTTCCAAGTTTAATAGAAATAAAAAGAAAGGCACATAAAAAGTTACATGTTATAAAAAATAATTATAAAGGTAGGTGACTTCTCTAAGGTCAGAGCCAGTCAATACACTGTTTCTTTCAGCCCCCTGCCTAAAGCAAATTCCCATGTATGTGAAACTCCCTTATTTATTTGAATATATTGTTTAAAATAGTCCTTACTTATTTAGCTGTTATTTATAAAAATAAGCAATGCTCTTTATGAAAAAAAATAATATGTGTGTAAATATATAGTGATTAAAATGCAGGAAATATTATTCATGGCCCATCAACTTCCTCCAGTTAAATAAATTTTCCTTGTCACTTAAAGTATGGAATTATTTTAATTCTCCATTTATGTAACCATGGCTTATTGAGGATTCACAGTGTGGCTCTGTGCTGACTTCTGGCTATGTCTCACCATGACACATCCCCGGGATGGTTCTGTACACCTGCTTATATTTCTGAATCGGTTTCTTGCAGCCTGTTGGGGAGTTGCTGGCTAGAGTTTGATGTACCCGTCATGGATCCTCGAAGATCTTTTTATTCGACACACTGTTGGGAGACAATTTCCCATGAGTCTCTTGTGTTTCTGCACATTTTGGAAGCCGGGGACAGAGTGCCCCTCGTGGCAGGCCACGTTTTCCCGTATTTTCTAATAGGGAACAGTCTTGGAAGATAGAAAGACCACCTCCCTCCAGAGCAAAGGATGGACATGCCTTCTGCCCATGATAAAAGCTTCGATTTCCTGAACTCAAGGCTCCCCTACCATAATGCAGCCCACTTCGTCTCCAAGCACCCTCTGGCCCTCTTTGAGGTGAACAGGATTTGGGGGAGTGGCACACAGAGTTTCCACACTCGGTTACTGGTGCACAGCTACTGCGGACTTCAGGGTCTCCTGCCTTCTGCCAGTGGGCTAATCTGTGAGCTGTCTTTCTCCCAAACCCACGCCCTCAGACCATATAAAAGTAGGTAGAACACTAAATATCCTTAAATTGTCCTTGTAGGAAAGAATAAAAATCTGGTCTCAGGTAAAGTGGGAAGAGAACCAAATAGTCATCCGTCCACCATATTTGAAAATAAGGTGCCTGGAGCAGCCCCTCTAATTACAAGGCAAAAAGAAAAACCATGTCACATATGCTAATATACTAATGTAACATCGTTAAAATACACACACACACACACACACACACGCTCACACACACACACACACACACACACACACACATCAAGGACAAATAAAGAGATTAGCCCAGAAGAAAATATAAGTTAATTCTCTACAGCTGATTTCTGCTATGAATAACTTAAAAATAGCATTGATTCAATAAAATAATATCCTAAAGATAAGTTCTAAAACAACAGAAGAGGGAGACTGGAAACGCAAGAAATGAATTGTCAACCAAAACCACATCTCTTTATACGGAAACCGATTTGACAACAAATTTCATATTAAACACACACACACACACACACACACACATCTCCTTGGAAGCAGTTGATTAGAAAAAGCAAGGAACAGAATAGGCATTCCTGAAATTCAAACGAATGACAGAAAGGAAATATTCAAATGAAGATTTAAATGGGAAACAAAAGATTAGAGAGAAACTCATAAACAGAGAACAGAAGGATGATCCCACATAAGAATACATTTTTTTAATGTTTATTTATTTATTTTTAAGATGGAGAGAATGGGAAAGGGCAGAGTAAGGGTGTGGGGTGGGGGAGAGCATCCCAAGCAGATTCTGCACTGTCAGCACAGAGCCCCATATAGGACTCCAAGTCACGAACTGTGAGATCAAGACCTGGGCCAACATCAAGAGTGGGACGCTTAACCGACTGAGCCACCCAGGTGCCCCAAGAATATTTTTTACCTACAGGCGAGAATCCATCAAATTGAACAGTTCCCTGTTATTCCTTCAGGGTCAGAAGCAGAAATATATGGGACGTTTTCACCCTGTTTGTTACTGGTTTCTCTTTCGTTTTCCTACTAGTGCTATTATTATCATATTCCGATTTGAGTAAATGGAGGTATGATGTCAGTTCTTTGGGATTTTTTTAGGATTTTCTTGAGGCTTATTTGGGAATTAGTTTGAGGGGGATGGCTTATATATCCTTGAGAAAGAAATATATATTCTGAATGGGCAGGATGTATTTTCGATGTACGTAATTGTGCTTTTCCACTGTTGGGAGCCACCTCTCCATTCTTTCTAGCATCTACTAGAAAAGTGTTGAGGAATCTCGAGACTGATCTCCGACTCTTCATCTGGACTTCTTTTCCTCATGAAATTTTTAGTATCTTTTCTTTGCCATTCATGAGATGTGCCTTACTGCACTTTCTTGCTTTGCTTTATTTCCATTCTATATGCTTGGTACTCTGGGAGCCATTTCAGTCTGGGGGTCTCATGTTCCAGAATTCTAAAACATATGCTGATGTTATTTGTTTGAAAATCTCCTCCTCATTTTTTTCCTCTCTTTTTAGGAAACCACCATTATTTGGCTGATGGATCTGGTTGACCATTCCTTAAGATATTTTCTGTATTTCCATCCGATTTTCTGTACCTTTATCTTTATAACTCTGAGATTCTTCCTTAACTTTACCCGTCAATGGTTCCAGAAGCTAATGGCAAACATGAGGAGATGGAAGATAGATGGGCACCTGGATGGCTCAGTCCGTTGAATGACCAACTTCAGCTCAGGTCATGATCTCACGGTTTGTGAGTTCGAGCCCCTCATCGGGCTCTGTGCTGACAGCTCAGAGCCTGGCCTGCTTCAGATTCTGTGTCTCCCTCTCTCTCTCTGCCCCTCCCCCATTCATGTTCTGTCTCTCTCTGTCTCAGAAATAAATAAACATAAAAAAATTAAAAAAAAAAGAAAAAGGAGATAGAAGTGAAAAATCTGGATATGGAGTCCAGAAGTCCCAGTTTTTATAAAAATTCCATGTGTACACAATTCTGCTCCAGGCACAGGTTTACGTAAGGGACGATTAGGAACGCTACAACAGGAAAGCAAAGAAGATATGTTGGGGCTTTCAAGTCCGCACCCTGACAATTACCTAGAAAGCCAAGCTTTTTTGAAAGTGAAATGACCGTCTAAATGACTCCGGTTTACTGGGTATGTTAAGAAGAAGAACTGGTGTGTCCGAACGTCCAGTTAATTGTGAATCAGAAATAGGGGGACTTCAGGATATGACATACACAGAGATGTAGAAAAAAATCTTTCACTTTTGTTCCCTGGAGAGGGAGAGGAGGTCACATCCTAGTGTCTGGATTCCCATTCTCCACGGGCCCCTCAATGTCAAAGTTCAAGGGGAGGAGTCAAGCAGTTGGGAGTTGGCTGTAAAAGCAATGGAAGAAAAGGAATCTGGGACCATTGAGGTCCAGTGACCTGCTTCCTGGGTACAGCCTCAGGAAGCTGCCAGCTTCTAGAGAAGTCCACCTTTGGTTCTCGACCATGGCCCACTTGACACGAAAACAATAGTTCTGAACAGCAAAGGAAGTAGTTAGATAGACGGCACTGAGGTCTCCATCCTGGTTTCTCAGAGTCTAGGTTTGACCCTTTGCCAGATTTAGTCAACACAGGTGAATCAGTTTTAAATTTGAACTTCGGATAATGATAAGTACTTTGAAGAAAATAAAAGAGGGTAACGGAAAGAAAGGGATTTGGGGAACCAAACCTCCCCTGAGAGTCTCAGTAGGTGATAGCAGCTGTGTGATTCTGGGGAAGAGTATTCCAGGCTGAGGAGACAGCAGGTGCAAAGGCCCTGAGGAGGCCAGTGAGGCTTCGTGGTAGGAGATGAGATCAGAGTGGAAGCTGGGGTCACATCACTTACAGCCCTCTCAGTCATGATAAGGGAAGACATTAGTGGGTTTTAATACAGAAGTAATATGACGAGATTTCTCCTGGTAATGCCATTTCTTCCTGTTGTGTAAGGAAGACTCTGTTGAGACACACAAGTAGATGCGAAGAGAACAGGAAGGCGCTTATTTCTGTTGGCCGCACAAAGGATAACGGCTGAGACCAAGAGAAGTGACAGATTGGGGATGTATCTTAGAGGTGGGGCTGACGGGACCAGATGGTACATTTGATGTGGGGAATGAAGCCAGAACACGGTATAGTCAAAACCCCCCGAATAATAGAGAGTCGCCCTCCCCATCATCCTTTAGCCAGAAGTTAACAATCATCCAGAATGCCATACGTTTTATATAAATGTCTTCCTGCGAGGTCATTCCGGCTGGGTTAACAGCAGGCCAAGAAAAGCCAACACTAAACAAAATCAGGCAAATTCTGCAAATACATGCTCAACCCCACTTTTCTTCTCGAAGAAGTCATGGATGATGTAAAATAAATGGAAAGTCCTAATAGGCTACCTGTTTTCAAACCGGAAGTGAGCCCCCACAAGGTGAAAGGTTGATAGATGGTAATGTCTATGCATACGTAGAGAAGAGGAAATTCTCACCAGCAGGAGCCTTGACAGCAGACCTGAGAAGATAAGTCTACATGTTCCCTCCCTCTGAGCCAAAGCCAATGCTCCTAGCTTTGGTAAAACATCAGTTCGCTTTCAGGGAAGGAAGGAAGGAAGGAAGGAAGGAAGGAAGGAAATAAAGAGTGAGGGAGGGAAGAAAGGGAGGGAGGGAGGAAGGAAGAAAGGAAGGAAGGAAGGAAGGAAGGAAGGAAGGAAATAAGGAGCGAGGGAGAGAAGGAAGGAAGGGAGGAAGGAAAGAGAGGGAAAGGAATGGAGGTAAAGAAGGCAAGGAAGAAAAAAAAAAGAAAATCAGTAACACTAGGTGGCAGTGATTTCATGACTTATAAGATTTCAAATTGGGCAGACCATTGGCTTCATTGTTAAGATGGATTCTAGGATGAAACGAGACATCCAGGAGGCCCCCAGAGACTTTTCTCCACTTCTACTTCCGACATTGCTGTCCAGCTGAGGCTGGATTCATGTTCCTCGGCCTTCAGAACAGGTAAGTACATTTCTTTTTTATATATATATATATAATTTTTTTAATGTTTATTCATTTTTGAGAGACAGAGAGAAACAGAGCATGAGCAGGGGAGGGGCAGAGAGAGGGAGAGAGAGTGGCAGAGAGAGGGGCAGAGAGAGGGGCAGAATCCGAAGCAGGTCAGCACGGAGCCTGACTCAGGACTCGAACCCACAAACCATGAGATCATGACCTGAGCTGAAACCGGACACGTAACTGACTGAGCCACCCAGGAGCCCCAGAACGTAAGTAAATTTCAGAGTTCCTTCATATATCACATCTTTAGCAGCTGCTGTCCCTTCCAAGACCCTTGTTAAGGGTGCAAAATTGGTACATTTATCTACCATTAAAGTTCTAAGCCTCAGTTGATTCTAGAGCTTGGTTCCAACCTTGGAGTCACCTGAAGAGTTTGTACACGATAACGATGTTTGAATCCCATTGAAACCGATTAAACTGGGATACCTCTGTGTAGACCATGCAGTGGGATTTTTTTAAAGCTCCCCAAGTGACTCTAATTTGCCACTGGATTTGAGAAACACCAAAGAACCAGAAAATGAGCCAGCCACCGCCATTGGTCCCTGAGCAGTGTTGTCACAGCGATCCTGCAGTGCGACCTGTAGTAAATCGGCCAACACAGACTTGTTTCTCCGGTTGGCTCTCTGGGAGGCTGGAGGTCCTCTCGAGCTCAGCCTACCAGTTAGGTGACACGTGACCGGCCCCCGCCCCCACCCCCCAGAACGAGGAGCAGCACCAGCAGTATGACTCGGAGGCCAAGGACAGGGGCTCAGACTCCAGACCAGATGGACGCCAGCGTGACTTACTAGCTGTGACATCGGGCGGTGACTTTCTCTCTCTGAGCCTCAGTTCTCTTCTCTGTAAAATAGGAAGAATTATCGTGTCTCACAGACTGTAAATACGAATCTAACATATGTAAAGCATCCACAGCCATCCCTGGCATGACAAATTACAGCTGTGGGTCATCACATTTCCTGCCGAGAGCCCATCAAGTGCGGTGTCAGTGCTCTGGGTTCCAGGGGCAATGATGAATTCTAATTCTGTTGCAAATAAAAAGCAGACAAGCTAATAAGACTTGAGGTGGAAAGTCCTGGCATTTACTTCCCGCTGCAGCCACTGCGGCTGCTCTCAGCTCTGGACGATATCCTTTGCTGCCATCCCCACTAATGTTGCATTTCAAACCTGCATGAGGGAGCCAGGTGATGGTAATGTTGTCCAGTCTCTGTCCCTCGCAGCGTTATAGGTGGCAATGAAGACCGAAATACCAGACATTCAGTGGTGAGGGAGGGATTGAACAAATGGTGTCTTCCTTTCAGTGGCATAGCATACGACAATGAAAAGGGGGAGGCTTTTGAGGAATCTCAAAAGATTTACAAGACGTTCAGAATACACAGTTAACCCTTGAACAACCTGGGGGTTAGGGGTGCGGACCCCTCATGCAGCCAAAAAGCCACGGATAACTTTAACGCCCCTCCCAAACGTAACTACTCATAGCCTACTGTTGACCAAAACCTTACCCATTATATACACAGTCACGTAACACATACTTTTTTTTTCCGAGTTGTTTTTCTTGAGTATAGCAGACATACAGTGTTATATCAGTTTCGGGCACACAACACAGTGATTCAACAAGTCGGTCTGTTTTTGCTACGCTCACTGCTGTTCAACATGAGTGTGGATACCATCCATCACCAGATGTTATAATATCCTTGACTATCTTCCTTATGCTGTGCTTTTTATTCCCATGGCTTATTCATTCCATAACTGGAAGTCTGTGTCTTCCACTCTTCCTTCACTCATGTTGCCCAACCCCCCATCCCCTCCCCTCTGACAACCACTGGTTTATTCTCTTCTGTATTTACAGGTCTGATTCTGTTTTTGAGTAACACATACTTTTTTATGTTATACGTTTTTTATATACTCTATCCTTAGAATGGCCAATATTTCATTTTTTTTTCCTGGTATTTTTTAGGCTACATGATTCATCTCCAAAGATTTTCAAATTGTCACAAATCTCAAAAATTTTCCAATGTATTTACTGAAAAAAACTTCATGTATAAGCAGACTCATGCAATTCAAATCTGGGTCGTTCATGTAATGTTAAGTGACAAAAGAAGGATCAGACCGATTACATGGGTCAGTTCCAACCGTGCAGGTGGATGTATGTCTATGGAAAAACAGTCACTTCTGATTAGAAGCCTCTCTTGAACTCTACCCCACATGCTGGTCTGAGACCAGTTGAATATTCCTGGAGGTAACTTTCTTTGAAAGAAACAATTATCCTCTCAGTGTATCTAAAAGATGGTAGTGTCTTCCCAGTCATCCTGAGTTTTTTAAGAATTAGGCAGGGATGGGGCACCTGGGTGGCTCAGTCGGTTGAGCGTCGACTTTGGCTCAGGTCATGATCTCACAGTCTGTGAGTTCGAGCCTGGCATCGGGCTCCGTGTTGACAGCTCAGAGCCTGGAGCCTGTTTCGGATTCTGTGTCTCCCTCTCTCTCTGCCCTTCCCCCGTTCATGCTCTGTCTCTCTCTGTCTCAAAAATAAATAAACGTTAATAAAAAAAAATTTTTTTAAGAAAAAAAAAAGAATTAGGCAGGGGTTAATTGATAGAGATCAATTGCATAGATAAACAGATGAATTCTTTTTTCTAAAAGTATTTACATTCAGATATTTCCTGGGCTCCTCAGATGCCATAAAGGTTAAATTTCATCTACAGTCTGTGTCTCAGAGTAGGGTTTTCACTATTTTTCTTTGGGTGTACACGAGACACAAGATACTCACAGACGGGGCACACCTCTGTGAATGTCCTCTGATTTATACACAATTCCCAGAGTGATCGTTGTAACCTCAGTTGTTTCATTAAAATCCCAGAAATGTAGACTATTTGTGCATACACCATGGCAATCTCTCACTCACGCATTAACTAAACATCCAGCATTCTCCGTCTTTTAAGTTGTGGGGAGGAGCTTTCACTTGGGTTCCTTTTCGATGAGAAGGATTCATTTTTCATCCTGTGATATGGCCGACACCACAGCTCTGAAACATCAAGAGATACAAACACCAGATGCAAGCCTATCGGGTCTTATGGCCATTGAGAGCCTTTCTCCTCTGCTGCCCAGATAGCCAACGAAAGAGCTCCCCTCACACCTTTCCTTTTCCCGATTATCTTCAACAAAACTTGAGGGCAACGTTTCCTCTGGCCATCAGGGCTGGCCTAAAGCACAGCGTAATCTGTTTCAAAGATGCAAAAGCAAGGAAGGTAAAGGTCCAAGAACACTGGCCCATTTGTACTAGGCCTTTATCTCTCTTTCTTGCAAAAGCCTAGCTGATACGGTGGCTATGCTCTGTGAAGTCCCCCAAGCCCCTGATCCCTCCTTCCCAGTTTGTCTTTCACCCTAGTCCTTGCCAACTCCACCACTATACCTGCATTCCAGCCCTGAAAAGGAAGAAAGGAGAAAGTAGGTCAGAGGCATGGACCTTCCCCTGATGAAGCCAGACATGGTGGAGATCACTTCCGTATGTAGCCTCTGGCCAGAGCTAAATCACACAGCTACACCCAGCTGAAAACAAGACCGGGAAACGTAGACAATGTTCTACAGCACGGACCCATCTGACACCAGGGCACATGGGGAGGGTGGCCAATGAAGGGCGGCTTGCAGTTTCTCCCACAGTGAGGATATATGAAGAACCCGAAGGAAGAGCTTACGGGAACTTTGAAAACGGATTCCTATTCAGAAACTCTTGTGTTGTGACCCTCGTTTCTCACCCAGACTGAATTCACGCTGCAGGTAGTTCAAAACAAGTACAAAGAGGACTATGGTGTGACTAGATTGACTTATTTTCTGGAAATCTGAGGTCTTGCCAGAACTTCTTTATTAATGTGGGTAAAACTTCCCCCCTTTCCTGTCCATCAGACAGAAATAGTCACACCTCAGAATGACTAAGTGTCTTTGTAGTCAACCTCAGAAGATAATAGCTTCGGGAAAATAACGGGACCCCCCCCCCCTTCTGCACCATAAATGTCTTAAGTGGATTTGGATCTTTAACTACTAGGGCCAGTGTTTATTTCCAGCCCCTGTAAGTTTCTCAGGGGTAAAGACCAAATAGTCAATCAACTGGGATGTTTGAAAAATGGTTTCAACATTTTGTGCTCAGTCTTCTACTTGTCATTCTGTCTTCCCAAACACCTGAAATGTGAATGAGAAGTCAGCTGTGAAGAGTCACCTGGGAAGGTTGTTAAAGCACAGATCCCTGGACCCCCTTCTCCATTGAGTCTGGATTGGTTTCCAGGAACTTGCATTTTTCAAAAGCTTTAACATTTTTAAATTTATTAAAAAAATTTTTTTTTAATTTTGTTAATGTTTATTTTTAAGAGAGAGAGGGAGACAGAGAGTGAGCATGGGAAGGGCAGAGAGGGAAGGAGACACAGAATCGGAAGCAGGCCCCAAGCTCCCAGCTGTCAGCACAGAGTCTGACGCGGGGATCAAACTCACGAAAGTGAGATCATGACCTGAGACGAAGTTGGACGCTTAACTGACTGAGCCACCCAGGTGCCCAAAAATTTAGCTTTTTAACTTAAAGTTTATTTATTTATTTTGAGAAGGTGGAGGGGTGGAAAGAGAGGGAGAGAGAATTCCAAGCAGGCCCCACCCGCTCAGCATGCAGCCCCACATAGCACTTGAACCCACAAGCCCATACACCGTGAGATCATGACCTGAGCCAAAATGAGAGTCAGATGCTTAACCGACTGAGCCACACGGGCTCCCCTAGTTTTTTTAATTTAAAATCCATGGTCAGGTTTGAAGTTCACAAGCTAGTCATGGGGATATCATCCCATGTCATAAATAATTATATTGATCAATCAATATATATAAGCAAACTAGTATGAATTAATATCTACAATATTTAGAAATATTTTTCAGCAATGCTATTAAAAGCATGTTGATTATACATATATATATATATGTATGACCGTTACGAATCCATTTACTAAATTTCTAGTAAGTAGCTTTTATTATACATAAAAATGTGTTCATGGAGTTGCATTGTATTTTCTGTAAGAACTGAAAGACAACCTTGAATTTTTGTATTGGTCACTGACCCACTGACCATTGAGAGTCGTGATTATGATAATAGATGCTGTTACAGACAATCAGAGAATAAGGCACTCTGTAAGTGATTGTATCCATTAGTTTTGTAGCCAGAAGAACAAAAAGGTCCTCAGATCTTTACAACAGAGGGTATTTCCTGCAGGGAAGTGGTTACACGCAGCGGTGAGAAGGCTGAGAAACCAAACAGAGGCAGCGGATGAACCGGCGATTAGCAACAGTAGAAAGCCACTACTGCCCTTGGGCTGAGGACAAAAGGAAGAAACAGTGCCACCTGGGACCTGGGACCAGTGCCACCTACTGGAAACTGGAGTCACCTCAGGTCTGTCTGGTAGGAGCTGGGGTCTCAAGCAGGTGCCGCGGCCACCTAAGACTGTGGGGTAGGAAAGCAATGACCTGTCTTGAACCCTCCCTAATCCTCCCATCTCTCCTTAGTTAGCCGCACCCAATAGAAAGCCAACTGATGGGGGAGCCTGAGCAACGCATCCCGTGGAGGTCAGACACCAAGTGGGACAGGGGCAGGCGGAGGACCAGCTCGGACTAAGAGATGCTGTGAGGAGAAGCACGTTAGTGGTTTACGGGTGTGAAACAAAAGAAACTATGATCCGAAACAAAGAATGTTGCCAAAGATTACTTGTAGGCCAAGAAAGAATGCTTGATAATGAAGTTCAAAATAGAATGCAACAGGTAGAGATCAGGCTTTTTTCCTTCTGCTCTAAATTAGACTCCCATGTCTAAAAAAGTTCTGGGAAAATAAAATGCATCCTGTAAGCATGTAGCATATTTCAAAAGTCATAATCACGTCATCTTTATTAAAAACTGTCCTTTATTCATTTAAACATCTCAGGACTGTTAGGGTTCAAAAATATGAATTAATCGGAGGTCAATTATACAGACTAGAGAAAAAGAAGATAAAAAGGTATTTGATTTTAGAATTTAAGTTAGGAGACAACTGTGAGCAATTCTATGCCAACAAATTGGGTAACCTAGAGGAAATGGATAAATTCCTAGAAAGATACAACCTTCCAAGACTGAATCATGAAGTAGATCATCTGAGCGGACCAATTACTGGTAAGGAGATTGAATCAGTAATCAAAAATCTCCCAACAAAGAAAAGCCCAGACCAGAATCAGCTGGTTTCACAGGCAAAATCTACCAAACATTTAAAGAATAATTAATTTCAATCTTTCTCAAACTCTTCCAAAAAATTGAGAGAAGGGCACACTCCTAAATTCATTTTATAAGGCAAGCATTACCCTGATATGGAAGCCAGATAAGAATACCGCAAGAAAAGAAAACTGCTGTCCAATATCCCTGATGAATATAGATGTGGACATTCTCAGCTAAATAACAGCAAACCAATTCCACAGCACATCAAAATGATCATTCACCATGATCAAGTGGGATTCACTCATAGCATGCAAGATTGGTTCAAAATATGCAAGGCAATACATTTGATACATCACATTTATAGAATGAAAGATAAAAACCATACGATAATCTCAAGTGGTGCAGAAAAAGCATTTGCCAAAATTCAACATCATGGTAAACACTCAACAGATTGAATGTAGAGGGAACGTACCTAACGTATTAAAGGCCATATATGACAGAACCACAGCTAACATCGTACTCAATGACGAAAGCTTTTCCTTTAAGGTCAGGAACAAAAGAAGGATGTCCACTCCCACCACTCCTATTCAAGATAGTACTGAAAGTTCTACCCAAGGCAAGAGAAATAAATGAAATTCACCCAAGTCAGAAAGGAAGAAGTAAAAATGTCTCTGCTGCCGGTGACACAATCTTATATATAGAAAACCCTAGGGGCACCTGGGTGGCTCAGTCGGTTGAGCGTCCAACTTCAGCTCAGGTCATGATCTCACGGTTTGTGAGTTCGAGCCCTGCATCAGGCTCTGTGCTGACAGCTTGGAGCCTGGAGCCTGCTTCGGATTCTGTGTCTCCCTCTCTCTCTGCCCCTCCCCTGCTCATGTTCTGTCTCTCTCTGTCTCAAAAATAAATAAAACATTTAAAAAAAAAGAAAGAAAGAAAACCCTAGACTCCACCAAAAACCTGTTCAAACTAATAAATTCAGTAAGGCTGCAGGATACAAAATCAACATACAAAAATCAGTTACATTTCTGTACTTTAATAATGAGCTATCTGCGAGAGTTATAAAGAGAAACCATCTCATTTACAATAGCATCAAAAACAATAAAACATTTGGGAATAAATTTAACTAAGGAGGTGAAAGGTCTGTGCACTGAAAACGATGAGACGTTGACAAAAGAAATCGAAGATACAAATAAATAGGAAGATATGTTGTGTTCGTGGATTGGAAGAATGTTCTTAAAAATGTCCATAATATCAAAAGTGATCTTCATATCAAGTGCAATTCCTATCAATATTCCAATTGCGGGGTGGCTGTGGTTAAGCATCTGACTCTTGATTTTGGCTTACGTCATAACCTCATGGTTTGTAAGTTCAAGCCCTGTGCTGTCAGTGCACAGCCTGCTTTGGATTCTCTCTCTCCCTCTCTCTCTGCCCCTCTCCTGCTCATGCTTTCTCTCAAAATAAATAAATAAACTTAAAAAAATATTTCAGTTGCAGTTTTCACTGAAATAGAAAAAAATCAACCGTAAATTCATGTGGAACCATAAGAGGCAATATAACTAAAGCAATCTTGGAAAAGAAACACAGCAGGAGGCATTATACATCCTGATTTCAAACTATATTGCAAAACTAGAGTAATTAAAACAGTATGATGCCAGCATAAAAACAGACACATGGACCAATAGAACAGAATTGACACCCAAGATAAACATAGGAATATACTATCAACTACTACCAAATAAGGGAGCTGAGAATACTCAATGGGAAAAAGATAGTCTCTTTAATAAATGGTGTTCGTAAAACTGGATATCCACACACAAAAGAATGAAACTCTGTCCCTATCTTACAACATACACAAACATTAACTCAATATGTAATAAGAAAAAAAAAAGTAACATAAGACCTGAAACCATAATTCTCCTAGAAGAAAATATAGTGAAAAACCCCTTGACATTAGTCTTAGCAATAATTTTTTGTATGTGATACCAAAAGTTCAAACAACAGAAGCAAATTAAACAAGTGGGACTGTATCAAATTAAAAGTTTCTGCTCAGCAAAAGAAACAATAAACAAGATGAAAAGACATTCTATGGAAAGGGAGGAAATATATGCAAATGACATTTGATGAGCAGTAAATATCCAAAATACATAAGAAACTCATATAAGTCAATAGCAAAATAATAATAACCCAATTAAAAATGGGCAGAAGAATTGAGTAAACATTTTTTTCCAAAGAAGACATGTAAATGGCACATGAAAAGATGCTCAGCACCACTAGTCGTCAGGGAAGTACAAGCTTAAAGTACATTGATATATCACATCACATGGGTTAGAATGGTTATTATCAAAAGGACAAGAAATAACAAGGGCTGGTGAGAATGGAGAATAGAGAACATCAGTGTAGGCTCATATTGTAACAAATGTACCACTTTGGTGTGAGATATTAATAATGGGGGAAGCTATGCATGTGTTGAGGCAGGGGGTATATGGGAAATCTCTGTACCTTCAGCTCAATTTTGCTGTGAACATAAAACTGTTCTAAAAGATAAAATCTGTTTAAAAAAAACTTATAAATACTTAATGCAGTGACTATAACTATTAACTAAGTTTGTCAAGGTTATAGAACACATGGTCAATAAACAAATAAGTTGTGTTTCTTTATACCATCAGAAATTAGGAGTGCCTGGGTGGCTCAGTCAGTTAAGCATCCGACTTCAGCTCAGGTCATGATCTCATGGTTTGTAGGTTCGAGCCCCGCATTGTGCTCTGTGCTGACAGCTCAGAGCCTATAGCCTGCTTCGGATTCTCTGTCTTCCTCTCTCTCTGCCCCTCCCCTGTTCACACTCTGTGTATGTCTCTCTCTCAAAAGTAAACATTTTAAAACAATTTAAATAAAAAGAAATGAAATGTTTAAACACTTTCTGCTTACATTAGTATAAGAAATAAAATATTTTAACAAAAGATATGCAACAACTGCATACTGAAAACTACAAGCACGGCTGGGAAAAATTAAGGAAGGTGTAAATAAAGGGAGAAATATACCATGTTCATGGATTAGAAGACATTGTCACGATGTTAATTTACTTCAAATTGATTTATAGATTCCATGAATCCTTATAAAAATTGCATTTTTTGTAAACGTTGACAAGAAGATTCTAAGATGTACATGGAAATTCAAAGGATCTATAGTAGTCAAAACAATCTTGAAAAAAATGAAGTTAGAGAAATATCCTTTCTTACTTTAGCACTTTTATGGAGCTATAACAGACAAGATAGTGTGTCACTGGTATAAATATAGACCAATAGATAATGGAACAGTAAAGAGAGTCCAGATAGAGGCCCAAACTTATATGGTCAATTAATTGGTTTTTAACTGAGACACCAAAGCAATTATATGAGAAAATGTGTGATGTAAGTGCCTGAAATTGAGCTTTTGATTGCCAAGGCATCCATTTCAAAATACATCCATCTTGAGTAAACATATTGCCAACTTTAAGGCACAGCTACCAGCAAAACAACCAGACAAGGAACCAGATTACTTCTCCCATGAAGGTCCTTATTTCAGAAAGCCCTAGGTGACCTCGAAAATTGACTACATGCATAGTCCCACTTCTCCTTTCCTACTCTCTCACTCCCACTCTTATGCCTTAAACATTAAAGAATGAACCACAAAACCCTAGATACCCTACTTTTAGACCCTTAATAAAGGCAGAAACCCAGGCTCATACTCTTGTTCTCTCTCTACCCAGGCTTTTCTATGTGGTCTCTTGGGTATGCCCCTCTACCCTCCAGGACTTGTGAGTCATTAATCTTCTTCGTCAAAACAGCCTAATGATTTATTGCTAAAGTGTGTCCCTTGATCATAATAAAAATGATAAGAGCTGGTTCAACCATAAATAGTGGCCACAGTAGAAGACATGTCTATGGTACTTCCTATGAGTGACGGGTGCCTGGGTGAGTGCTGCAGGCATTCCCAACTGAGTGCACTACCATCAATAACCTCAGGCAGGACCCATGGAACAGTAAGTCCTTTAACAAATGGTAATGGAACAATTGGGTATCCATATGGAGTAAAATGTACCTGATGTACACCTCACACTGCATGCAAAAATTAATTTAAGGTGGATTAGAGACCTAAAACAAAAACTTTTAGATAAAACTATAAGACTTCTAGAAGAATCATAAAAGAATACCTTCATGACCTGGTGGGGGGGCGGGGTAGATAAATATTTATTAGACATGATTCAGAAATTGCTAACTATAAACAATTGTTGATTAATTATGTTTCATCAAAATAAAAAACTTCTCATCGAAAACACTTAACAAAATGAAGGGGACAAGCCATAGACTGGGAGAAACTATTTGCCACACCTATATCTGAGAATGGAGCTTGTTTCCAGAAAATATATTTTTAAAAAAATACGTGTAATGTGTATGTAAAATATGAATATACACTTCATAAGGGAATTTATAATCAGTAGCCAATAAGCATACGAAAAATGCCCAAATGTGTTTTATTAGAGAAATTCAGATTAGAATCACAGAGAGATATTATTGCACACCCACTAAAATGGCTAAAATTTAAAATAGTGAGTAATCGGAAATTGCATGTATTGCTGGTAAGAGTGGTACAACCACTTTGGAAAAAATTTAACAGCTTCTTGTAATCTTTTTTTCCCCCTATTACCCAGCAGTTGCACTCCTAAGAGAAATGAAAACATATGCCCACACAAAGTCTTGTAAACAAGTGTTTATTCATAATAGCCCCAAACTAGAAACAACCTGAAGCCCTTCAATTTATGAACAAATAAACCTCAGAAAGATAAAATGTGAGCATACTCAGCCATACAAAGGCCCTTTCAAGAAGGTAAATGTGTGCCTTGGTCAAGTGAGAAGGCCTCTAGAAGCTTCAGGGTGTTGTCCTTTAGCCAGCTCACCTGCTGCCTAAGAGAGTGAAATGATTATCTTGCAAACATTCGTAGATGTGGCTTTTATCAAATGGAGTGAAATCAGTAAAATTCGCTAAAGACCCACAAACTTGAGAAAATTGTTTCAGCAGAAACATGGCCAGCTTGGGCTAAAGAGGACAAAGAGAACAGGAAATTAAAAAAAAAAAAAAAAAAGACAGTTGATTCCCAAAATTCTCTGCAGGAAGCTGGCTGCTTGGCTACTAAAATTGCTCAACTCCTTCATGAAAAAGGAAGGAGTCAGAGGATAGAACCAAGAGCCTAAACAGCGGATCTGGGAACCAGGGAGAATTATTCCCAGGCCTTGAAATCTGATCAGGAAATTCCCACTTGCTCAGCTGGATTTCAGAACTGCCTTTAATGGCAAATGGAAGAGTTGTATGTTCCATTTTACCATTTTTGGAACCACAATATCTGCAACTATTCTTCATATTCCTCCGAGTATGTTGGGAGCAAATAATTTATACCTTTTCACAAATGCACAGATGGAGAAAATTTGTGCCCTAGCCACTGTACTCAATGGATTACACCTAGCAGCCTTATTCCCACCTGGTACTGGTTTACATTTTGTATATGAGTTGATAAAATGTAGGTGAGATTTTGGGCTCTGAATGGATACTGCAGTGGGATGAGACTCTTGGGAATATTTGGAGGGATGGATGTATTTCACATTTGGGAGGAATCTAAATGATCAAGAGCCAAGGTGTCTACTGTGGTAGGCAAAATTCTGTCCTGGTCCCCAAGATTCCCACCCCATGGCATATACGCCTTATATAACCCCTTCCCTTCGTTGTAGGCATTAACTGGAGCATGAACAGGTATGTCCCCATGATCGGGTTGAAAATCAGTTGACTTGGAATTAAACAAAAGACAGATCATTGTGGGTGGGTCTCATCTAATCAGGTAGGCCCTTATAGAGAAGGAAAGCAAGAGTAGCCGTGCTGATTCTCTACATCCCTCTTTTAGAAATTTCTCTCAGTAAGGATGCATTCTTTGACAATGCTCCGGGAATGGAAAAGGTGAAGTAATAATAAAAAAGTGTCTAAGTGTCATCCTGGTGGCGGGCCCGTTTTCTATGATGCGACTGAGTTCAGAGTACTTTTCAGGTCAAAATACCCTCATTCTGCTGGCTTGCTTTACCTGTGTGGACCATCCCCATGGCTTTGTTGTGCCTTTATTGAGGGATGCCTCCAGACACCAATATTTTGAATTGATTGCTTGATTGAAGGCATGGAGTTTTTCAAACCCCAGGGTAACATCAGATTAAGATCGCAGGTGAGCGGTCTGCCTCTCTACGATATAGCAAAAGCAGAAGGATTACGGGGGAGAGGAGGCCAAGGAGAACAGCATGAAGAGTTGTCCCAATTGCTTTCTATACAGATCCTTTTTAGGAAAAAGGACCCAGAAAGGTCAAGAATCTGGAAATGAAGTCTTCAAGAACTACCTGATCCCTGTATCACCTGGAAAGTCTTCATGTAGCCCACATTCTCCAGTTTGGAAATTGTAAATTGAAATATTCCTGAGTTAAAAGTCTAGAAATGTATCTTCTAAAAGTATGGGCCAGGGCAAAACAGGTCCTCCACAGTTTTTCTGACCTGAAAGAGACATTTAAAAAACAATTACTGGAAATTACTATGAAAGAACTTAATTCAAAACAACCAAGTTCTTTTAGTTTCATTTTAGCTATACACCAGAAAGCTGTGTGTGTGTGTGTGTGTGTTCTTCAGCATGTCTTTAAACAAATAGTCTGTATAAGAAAGTAAACTAGTAACTCTAACCGAGCTGATAATACAATTTTGAGTATTTTTGTATTAATCAAATCTTATCTAATATGGTGGCTCCAATGGAGCATCTGGGCACAAAGACCCAGCTCAGGGATGGTGTTCAGTCAAAATATTCCATTGACCCATAGTAAACACCTGAGTATAAGGTTTGATATTACTTTATGACTCAAAATATCATAATTCAGAAAGACAAATGAATCCAAGGAGATAACTTCTATTTTGATAAGGTCTTTAAAAGTAACAACATTTTTTTTTTGTCCATTTCATTGTGTTCTTTGACTTACAGAGTAATTAAAGTCAAGTTTTGGTGAATGGCAGTAGGAAGTAATATATTTTCAGGACCTAAAGTGAAGCTATAAATCTCGTCTTTGCGTGGTATAGATGGAAAGAAGTGTTTGTAGAGTTTCACTACACCAAAACTCTGTGAGCAGTTCATTAACCTTCAGGTTGCTGCCATTTATTACATCCAAAGACAAGGAAAATCAAAACTTAATCCATCTCAGGGCAGCCAAGGTAATGAAGATAGGTCAATAATATTTTCTTGATTCTGAACATAACATGTCAGCCCTTGATAGAAGTAGCATGGCTGACTGAGTGAAATGCAGAAAGGAATATCCTTTCTATGTTATTATGATTCTCCCCTGGCTTTGCTCGCATAAGATCACCTGTTTTCTAGAATGCAATTGGCAAGTCTGTTTAATTTAGAAAGAGTCATGACCAGGAATTTTCAGAGCAAATTTCAAAAGCCATATTGGGGACTGGAAACTAGCTCTAAACTTGGAAGAAGTTTATCAGCCCGGTGTTACTGTATTTCATTCAAATCTGTTAAGTGCTATGACACACTAGTTTCTGCTTAGCACAAGCAATAAAAATTATAAGTAATATTTAGTAATTATTTAAGTAATTATTATAAGTAATAATAAGAACAGTCTTTTTACCTTTTCACTCTGCATCAAGAGCTGTTCTTAACATCCATGATTTCATGAAATTCTCACAATGACTCTATGAGACAAATTGTTTTTATTCCTCATTTTATATACAGAGAAAGTGGCAGGAGAATTGGGTTATCACAAAGCATCAAGGAATATGTTCATGATGAACTCAAAGGAATTTGCATCGTGGATGTATTATCTTCACATTGAAAACACTTTGGTTTCAAACAAAACACAAATGTAATCTGTGATGTTATGGAACGCTGCTGATTTTATCAGTGTTACACTTTTGCTTATTTTGTTTCAAGTCTTTATTTAAATTGCAGTTAGTGCAATATAATAGGGTATATTTGTTTCAGGAGTAGAATTTAGTGAGCACGGGGTGTGATAGGTAAGTGATGAATCACTTTTGCTTACTTTTAAATTCTAAGTTTCATGGTTAAGAACCATAAACATAGGGGCGCCTGGGTGGCGCAGTCGGTTAAGCGTCCGACTTCAGCCAGGTCATGATCTCGCGGTCCGTGAGTTCGAGCCCCGCATCAGGCTCTGGGCTGATGGCTCGGAGCCTGGAGCCTGTTTCCGATTCTGTGTCTCCCTCTCTCTCTGCCCCTCCCCCGTTCATGCTCTGTCTCTCTCTGTCCCAAAAATAAAAAAAAATAAAAAAAAAGAACCATAAACATAAATTTTGTGCCCCATTTATATTTATATAGGTTTGAATAATAGCTAACTTAACAATATATAACATATTGTGTTTTCTTTTAAGGGACTTGTGTTTTCTCACGTTTGTGGGTCAGTAGAGCACATCTGATACTGCAAAAATGTATAACCAAGAACGGATGATACTGTAAGAATGTATAAGCAAGAACGAATGTATAAGCAAGAACATTGAAGGTAGAGAAATAAACACGTTAGAAGAATCTTCAGTTATTTGAAAGGTTGTTGCCCCAAAGAGTCAATGTATGTTTCCTCATGGCCTCAAGTGCTAGAGCTATACTAAGTGTGTCGAAGCCACACACACACACACACACACACACACACTCAAAGTTGTGGCAACATGGGACAGGTTACCTTGTGTGGAAATTAGCAGACACACGATCCGTACTTGTTGCTGAATAAATACCAATCTTCTATTTCTTACCTGTTTTTTTTTTCCCGCAAAGTTGTAAATTCCTTAGAGACAGGAACCATTTGTAATTTGTGATGATATCCCAGCACACAATAAGCACTTAACAATGTTGAGTGAATTGAGAAAGGAAAAAAGAGCAGCCCGTGAGGTTCAGAGGCTGGGCCGGCACTCACAGGGAAGTCATGTTCTTCTCTCATTAGATGTAAACAATTTCACAGAATACCAACCTCAAACAAGGTTACTCTGAGACCACGACAAAACGAGATGAAGCGACTGCATAATTTTGTCTAAGTACAGCCAAAACAAGGTCCCTGTGCCACCCACAAATACCAGACATTCCTCCTTCTTGCCTAAAATGAGTGACTTCACCGCTGTATTTTTATTTTAGTCTCCTCTCCCTATATGTAAGATTTATCGAGACACTCGATCTTAGACATTATCCAATCTAGAGAAAACCTCTACTTGCTTAGACCTCCCCCAATTCACCCTAAGTCTACAAGTGGTTCTTTTCAATGCTTTCTTATGGGGATACCCCATTTTCCCTTATGGTGTGTGTTCTCACTCAATGCAATAAGTAATAATCTCAAGTTGTTGCACTACACATGTATTTTTGGTTGCCCTTGGCTGAAGAACATTGACAGAATAAATGAATCAATTTACACAACCATTTCATAACTTATCTGCCTGGGGATTGCTTGATATCTTGAACTTTACAACTTCCCAAAGCGATGAGAAGGAAAAAGGCTTCATGTCTCTTCTTCTCCAGAAAAAGAGATGTTCTCCCATCTCTGGACAAACTTGAGGAGACTTATTTCAATGGGATTTTGTCATCTAAAAGTAAATCCATCAGTCAGGGATGAGGGATGTGAAAGCCTTATGAGACATTTTTAAATTATAAAATGAACTACATTATACATGTGTTGTGTATTTATTCATTACCACGATGCCATCACTTATAAAAACAACTAATTCAAACTACAGCTCTGATCTGTGGACTGTTGCTTTTCTAAGGTACTGATACATCAAAGGCTTTAGCAGTCCTCTGAAGTTCAAAGTAATGACTCTTACTATAAAGTCTGTGTTATATAAACCCAGGGAAAAGGCAATAAAGGGAGGACAGAGAAGGAATAGGGATTTGGAAGTCATTCTTGAATGGCGTGATGTCCAAGATAAGAATTGCCTGGACACTGCTTAAAGGTGCAATAGGGCAGAGAGTCTAACATAAGTCAACTTCATCTTCTATCTGTGCAGAGGTGACTGGGTGTTTTAAAGGGAGAATTGTAGGATTCAGGGGAAGTGGAGAAGCGATGGAGGCCAGAGAAGAGTTGAGGAAGTAGAAATTTACAAAAAGAGGCAGGAGGGCTGGTCAATGCATTTAGGTCATTGGGTTTGTTCACTGGGGCTTATTCTTTTATTTTTAATAAAATTTATTGTCAAATTGTCTAACATACAGTGTATACAGTGTGCTCTTGGTTTCGGGGGTAGATTCCCGTGGTTCATCGCTTACATACAGCACCCAGTACTCATCCCAACAAGTGCCCTCCTCAATGCCCATCACCCATTTTCCCCTCTCCCCTGCAGCCCCCATCAACCCTCAGTTTGTTCCCCGTATTTAAGAGTCTCTTATGGTTCACCTCCCTCCCTCTCTGTTTGTAACTATTTTTTCCCCTTACCTTCCCCCATGGTGCTTATTCAAGTTAAGTTCCTGCCCTCCCACAGAGACTGGGAGACAAGGGTGCTATCTTCAGCTGCTGATTGGACCAAACAGTGAATCTTTTCTCAGCCTTGAGTTTTCCCAGTCAGGAACTTAAGGAGGACTAGGGTCATCCGGAGGACCTTGAGCTGTTAGAAACTATGATCCTGCTTGCTTGAGTCTCCTGGTATGGGTGGTTGGATGAAATCTTTTACGCTGAGGTTCTACAGTTCTTACTGGCCAAGGTTGAGGACTAGTCAAGACAAGGGCTCAGAGGAACCTGAGTTTGGTCAGAAAGAGGGTTTTGTCAATGGTAAGATTGACTAAGCAGTCCTGGAGTTCAGTGTCCCCACACAATGAACATAAATGGCTTCTGCCAACACAGTAACTAGGTTACTGGTATAAACAGAAGCAGACATTAAAACTGTCTTCACAACATCCACACTGCCTCCCTCTGTGTATAGCAGCCATACAACTTGAGAGCGTCTGACCCCATTCTCAGCTTATGGGAGCAGGGGGTGATGGGGAGGTTGATGGGTCTGAACAGGATAGTCCCTGCCCTCTTAGTTCAGGTGCCCAAGTCTTAGCCAGTTGGCACACACCATTACCCTAGTGAATCCATGTGGATTCACAGGTGTGAGCCAGTTTGTGAGAAGCTCCCTACTTACGCTAGGCGCCAGTGAGAAGTCACCTCACCTCTCTTCAGGCGTGCTGTGGTCCAGCTATGATTGTTAGCCAACTCCTTGCAGTGAGAGACATCAGCCCAAGGATGAGCTGGGATACCGAAGAGGGCAGAGTGCAAAGAAACATCTGGGACTAGAACCAGCGTTCTGATCAAACAGTGACGCCTACTCTGTCACTAGCCAATAAATCTCCCTTTTTGTTTAAGACTACCTGGGTTTGCCTTTCTATTATTTGAAACTAAAGCATCCAACTGAAAAGTCAATTTTAATATAACCTTTTGAAAGCAAACAGTACAAACACAATCAGAGGACAAACTCTTCATTCGTTTTCAGTGGGACTGCAATGAGAAACAATACACACAGAACTGTTTTGCAATGCAATGGTTTGGTGTTTCGTGTCTCAGAGAGAAATTTCCAATCCTGCTCCTCCATGTGGAAAGATGGTGGGTAAGTGGAGACCTAGGAGTGACCACAGACATCATTCTTGGTACTGAGTGCGTTTGTTCACTGGGTACCTTTTATTATCCCCAGTAGTAATTGGTTGCTCCTAAGTATATGTGAAAATAAAATTAGTTAGTGAATAATAACCCCTTCTAAATTCATGTACCATAATGATGTCAATTTATTTGACTACTTGGCTTAAAAAGCCATTGTATTGAACTGGGCATATGTACATTGACGTGCCAGTGCCTTTTACACCCCTGTGCTCTCTACCCTCTCATCCATTATCTCCTAATTAAACAACAAAGGTTCTCTGGAAATGCCCCAGTTAGACATCATTACTAAGCATTTTGCCATCATTTGCTGGATTAATGTGACTAATTATGCAACCTGCAGCAATGAGTCAAGACCTTGGTGAAACAGTTGAAATGAGGTGTACGAATCCCTTTGTAAATTGCTTTAAATCAAAGCAAGTTCACATGTTATTGATAGACTAGATTACTTTAGATGTCAGTATCTCTCTTTCCTTCACAGTCATTGCATGCTCTAGAAGGTGATTGGATGATTTATAGCTCTTGGGAGTTAACTCTCTGGAACAGCATTGGATACATTTTCAGCTTCAGAGCAGCAAATATTTAGGCTGGGTCAGGGACTAGATATTACACTAGGTGTTGTCCTGGTATAGATTAGGAGATACAGAAGAAGAAAAGTCTACAAAATGAATATCACATATTTGATAACCATTTATGTCTAAAAGGATTGAAAGAGGAGAGCCTGGCTGGCTTAGTCCATGAAGCATGTGACTCTCAATCTCAAGGTTTTGAGTTTGAGCCCCATGTTGGGTTTAAAGATTTCCTAAAAAGAAAATCTTTAAAAAATGAAATGAAATAAAAGGATTGGAAGGGACATTTAGTGGTTTAAAAGGTAGGCTCTGAGGATAAATCACCAGGATTCAGATCCTGGCCCTATGCTAGCTGTACAACCTTAGGGAAATTATGTGATCCTTTCAAGCCTTATTTTCCCATTCTGTAAAATGGGTATAATAACTACCTATCACATGATGTTTTGAGAAGTCAGGGCTTATGAAGTGCTCAGCCACAATGCTTACTAATGGTCCATAAAAGTTACCTTACAATTTTATGAAAAGGAAAAGTGTAATCTGATGTAAAAAAAATTGAGGGGCTCCTGGGTGGCTCAGTCAGTTAAGCATCTGACTTTTGGTTTCAACTCAGGTCATGATCTCGTGGTTCCTGGGTTCGAGCCCTGCATCGGTCTCTAGGCTGTGCAGAGCCCGATTGAGATTCTCTGTCTCTCCCTCTCTGCCCCTTCCCTATTTGGGCTCTCTCTCTCAAAATAAATAAATAAAACTTAAGAAAATTGAACATTAATACAAATATGTTTATACTTATGTTTTTTCTTATTGCAGATTAGTGGCACCTCAGAAGAAAGATTTAAGGAATTTCTAAGATTTTGAAGTTTGATTAATGTGGGACTCAATGAGTAGTAGGTAAAGGCCAAGATATAATAGCTCAGGATTCATGACAATAACAGTATAAAGATTTCTACACCAAATGTTCAGATAGTCTCAGGGCATAAATTATTGTTTGCTGTTTTCTAAGGTTTGCTGATGAGTCTCAGAAAATCCTTGCAACGAGCAACAAGGGTATTTGCAACTTTTATTTTCCTGAGTGAGAGGAAAATTCTGTTGATGAACAGATTGAAATAATAAAGTCACGTTAATGTGGACAATAAGCTGTGTGAATTTCTGATTTTAATGGGAAATAAAATAGTGGTTAACTCAAAATTCATTTCCATGGAAAATTTTATTTTTTTAAGTGTATTTATTTGTTTTAAGACAGAGAAAGAGAGAAAACATGTGAGCAGGGGAGAGACAGAAAGGGAAGGAAAGACAGAATCCCAAGCAAGCTCAGTGCATCTCACGAACCGAGAGATCATGATGTGAGCCGAGTTCAAGAGTCAGACACTTAACTGACTGAGTCACCCAGGCGCCCCTCTGTGGAAAATTTTCTATGATTAATTATTGCAACAAATTGCTATTTCAAATTTTATTTTGTAAAAAGTGCTGCTAAGTACCTGTGTGTTCATTTAGTATTTCCTATGTATGTGTGTAAGAAAAAGAACCAGGAAGGAAAGGAGTCAGCCTCAGATTATGATTTCTCTTTAGAGAATCCACATTCGCAGAATTAAGAAGCTAATTAGCATAATGAACAATAAAGAATTACATCAAGGGTCTGGTCTCTTTATTTGGGATGTTCTCGAGGTTTAATTTGGGATCACACCACTGACATCTTTTTTTGTTTCTTTTTCGGAGATGAAGGAGAAAAGAATTATAAAGAACATGACAACTCTCTTTATCCACCATTGGAGTCCACCATATTTTCTTACCATACAAGCTCCTTCTTGGTTCCACATCTTTCCTCATTCAGCTCATAGTCTATAAATCAATTGGCAGGCACTCCCATGTGCTAACACTTCAAATCTCTTGCCCCTTTCTTCCTGAATCCCACTTACCTTGAAAAACACCATCCATTGACGAGCCCAATTATTACAAAGGAGAGCCATGCCCACTTTTACTTAGCCACACAAACTTCTTGTTTATTTCTGATAACCGTAGTATGGAAAGTTTGAGCTGGGTGAGGGTTGGCTACTTCCTCACAAATCCATCCCTTGATTATAATAAAGTCAAGGCACAGATAAATACTGCCACAAATACAGACTTTTCGTGAACAATTACTTATTAACAAGCAGGTGATAAGAGCTTCTGTAGGTTCAGATTACTGACCTTCTAGAGATCTGTGTACATCTTGCATGAAACTGACTCGAGGCAGACACAACGTGGCAGGAACAGGATTCTGTTACCCTTACGTTCATCATCAATCAGAAAACCTTTAACCAATGTCTAGACCTGGGTCCATTTAGGGATAGACTTCGCTCCTGTAAGAGTAAGTAACATCTCCAAAATATTTTAGGCAACCCACATACCTTGAATACCCCTGATGTCACCACTGACAGCCCATTTCCAACAATTACGAGCCTCTAATTTCACAAATAAAATGCATTTTTAACATTCATTATGCTAATAAGAAAAAAATCTTAGTGTTGATCAGGGATCAAAAGAGCTATATTTCTTGCAGTTAATGCCTATGAAGTGTGGCCTTTCTGGTATCCTTGAAAGGTAAATTTCTAAGATGACAAAGGACTGATCTCCCAACAGATTTTCTCCATTTTTTTTTAATCTGGAGGAACTTTTAAATGATTTTCAGATACAAAATGCTAAAGAGGTATGGTGTATGTGGCAGATTGCATATGCAAGTGGGCATTTTTTCCCTTGTTTTAAATTAAAAATAATGTGAATCAATCTTTGCTGGAAAAAAGGAAAAACAGATAATTAAGCTTAGTTTACCTTTCTAAAAATTAAGCTCTTCCTCTCCGTTTAGACATTTTAAACAATCATAAAGCAAAGATAATAAATTTGTTATAACTGGTTTAAGCCAACATAGGATTTAATTTTTCTAAAGTTGTCTCAATAGAGGTAATTTAAAGAAAGATTATAAATTTACTTAATTAATGTCATTTGTAGAATGAAAATATATTTACAGATAATAAATAGGAAAGCTTCTAAAATCATAAGCCAAAGCAAAATGAATAAAAAAACAACTCAAGAAATGATTTCACATGACGCTTTGAAAAACGTTTCTTCCGAAGAGATATAATCAACTCAGGTATGGGCCTAGCCATTACAAAATGATATGTGTTGATTTCTTCATCTTTTTGATAAGCCTACATGTGATGTGCATTTAAAAAGTGTTGTTTTTGAAACTGAAAATAAAGGATGAAATTTACCTCTTTAATTTGAAACTGCTTACTTGGTGCCCCATGAAAGTTCAGTTCTGAGTCCAACCTGAGATAAACACACAGATTTCATTTTCGACTGAAATTTGATGATTTTTGCCTTTCTCCAGGTGCTTGCTCACGTGTGTGAGGATCTGAAATCAGCAGCAAAAGTCCATTGCTTCCCTGTGACTGTCACACAGAAATCCAGCCCTGGTCGAGGGAGAGAGCCGTAAATCTCATGGAGAGCGTCCATCTCACAGACTTTTTCTTCTCCCAAAAGTGTGTTCTCAGGCTGATCAAAAGCTTGAGAGAAAGGCTCCCTTACCTGGTCATGCACTTGTGTTTAAAGAGAAGGAAGATATGGTTCAAGTTTATTCTGAAATTCTTCTGGGTTTTTTTTTTTCAGTAAGAATTGACATTTAACGATAGCCTTAGACCCAACTAACAACGCAAGTGTCTCAAGATTTTCTTTGCAGCGTGATTTTTTTCCCCAAAAAATCCTGTTTCCTTCTAAGTCCAAAAACCTTGACATTTGGGATGAAAACATTTTTCCAGGGCTTTGCAAAGGCTTGCTCAACTGATTTGTGTGATGAAAAACATCTAATATGGTGAGTGTCGCCAGCCACCCTCCATCTTGGAAGCACTCTGCAAAATGTCGTCTTCTGTGTTCTTGAAATTTCCCCTCCAGCACATTCATGAAATTTTTGTTCGGGGGAGATTATGTCTCTTTATTGGGGCTTTCATACAATTTTTTAAAAAAATTTTCCATTGAAATAATCTTTGTCTAATAAAATTATCTGTATTTGTGCAACATCCAAACATTTTTCCACTTCCTTTCCAAGAGTTTTCGATCCAAGCATCTCTTTATGAACCTATCACCATGTTGTGACAATGTCAGGATTTTCTCTTTCTTTTTACAAAAGAAGGAAGCCTCTCACAGAGCCAACCATGGGTAAGGCATTATCAGTACATATGTCAACGTGATTCCCTCAAAACCGATCCTTTGCTTCAAGATACAAAGACAAAATAGAAAATACATCTTGGCCTTGGCTTGTTTGAGCAGCTTTTTGTAGCTGACAACATTTCTTGAATTCTGTAATTATTTACACACCTTACAAGTGACACAATTGGTGTCAAGCTAGACGAAGAAGCTGTTTTTATCAGTTTATTAAACAAAACCTTTTTGCATCAAGTGGCTTGTCACCAATATGTCAACTCATCATACAGTTTGAGTAGACCCTTTTCCATTTTTCACACTGTAAATTGTCCTAGCATTTAAGTCAGTATAGTTTTATGTTCTGGGGATTCTTAGGTTCTCAACCAAAGGTGTGAAAGAGACCCTTTCACAAATATTCTACACTATTCCAAGGCTTCAATGGTTATTTAAAATAGTCAACATCTTTCCTTGTCAGATTTCATATAAAGTATCTTTTCAATTTTGCCAGGGTCACTGGCAAACCACCTCATATTCCCACCAGCAAACTTTAATAAGTTCCACCCAACTTAATATAAACCTATTTGCAGTTGGACCCAAGTTTCCTTGCTTCCATTCTGCTTTCATAGAGGAAGCTTCCTTCCTTTTATCGATGACAACCTCTTTGCTTGGTCTGCATCCCATCTAGTCCCCTTAGAAACGCTGGTCTCTGTGTTGTCCCCTTTCTCTTACACCAACTCTCTTTTAACTGGGTCATTTCCATCCACATGAAGACATTCTGTCATAACTGTCATCTTAAAGACAAAGTGAAAAAATAAACTCTTGACCTCATCACCCCTCCAGACGTTATCCATACCCATGACCTCCTTCACAGCAAAACCACTTGAAATAGTGCTTCCCACAAACTATTTCCACTTCCTCGCTTGTCAGCTCACCCTAAACTGATTCGTCCCTGTCACTTCACTTTGTCAGTTCTTGTCCAAGTGACCACTGTCTTCCAGATTACCAGATATTTTCACCATTTTTTTGTCCTACTTCTACACCACCTCTTGGCAGCATTTTGTGTAATTCACCATCCCATCTTTAATTTATTTTTTGCTACAAGAATATTGCAACAGCTGTATTGAGATACAATTTCATATAGCACACAAATTGTTTAAACCATTCAATTCAATGGTTTTTAGGTTATTTCCAGGATTGGGCAACCATCACCACAATGTTTTTAGAACATTTTTATCACCCCAGAGAGAGACCATGTACTCTTCTATAGCCATCGCTCCCTAATCTCCCCAGGTCCTTCTCCAGCCCAAGGCAGCTAATAATCTATTTTCTAGCTCTACAGATTTTTCTAGATTAGGCATATCATTTAAATATAATTATATAATTTGTGATCTTTTCACATAGTATGTTTTTTTAATGTTTATTTATTTTTGAGAGAGAGACAGAGAGAGAGAGAGAGAGAGAGAGAGAGAGAGAATCCCAAGCAGGCTCCATGCTGTCAGCACAGACCCCAGCATGGGGCTTGAACTCATGAGCCATGAGATCATGACCTGAGCCGAAACCAAGAATCAGATGCTTAACCGACTGAGCCACTCAGACACTCCTCACATAGCATGTTTTCAAAGTATGTCCATGTTGTAGTCTTTATCAGTACTTCATTCCTTTTGCTAACCCAGTAATATTTATGGGTATATCATATTTTATTTCTTCTTCATTTCTCTTGGGTACAGACCTAGGAGAGGAATTACTGAGCCAAATGGTAGTTCTATGTGTAACCTTTTGAGGAACCACCAGACTGTTTTCCAAAGTGGCTGTGTCATTTTACATTCCCACTGGTGATGAATAAAGGCTCTAATTTCCCCACATTTTTACCATCTTTTTGATTATTGCCATCCTAGCAGCTGTGAAGTGGCATGCCATTGTGGTTTGGATTGGGATTTCCGTGATGATTAATAAGCAATTTTCTGGTGCTTATAGGTCATTTTTCTATCTATTTCACAGAAATTTTTATTGGCATCCTTTGCTGGTTAAAAATGGGTTACTTATTTTTTTATTATTGAATTGTGCTTTTTATAGATTTTAGATACGAGTCACTTATTCGATACCTAATTTGCAAATATTTTCTCCCATTTTATGAGTTGTTTTCTTGCTTTCTTCACAGTGTTCTTTGAAACTTGAAAGTTTTAAATTTTGACGAAATTCAACTTATTTTTTTTCCTTTTGTTGCCTGTGTTTCTAGTGTCATATTGAAGAAATCATTGCCTAATCCAAAGTCACAAAGATTTATCCCTTTGTTTTCTTCTAAGAGTTTAATAGTTTTAACTCTTGCATTTACGTGTATTTTGAGTTAATTGTTGCATAATGGTGTTGAGGTAAGGGTCCAACAACGTTCTTTTTCTTCTAGACTTCCAGGTGTCCTGACACCATTTGTTGAAAAACTTTTCTTTCTTCATTGAATTGCTTTGGCAACCTTGTTAAAAATCAATTGAACATTAGTGTGCAGAATTTTTCTGCATTCCTAATTCTATTCTTTTGATCTATACCTCTATTCTTATGTCAATAACACACATCTTCTTCTTGTAACACATTATTCTCTTGGCTTCCGGATCACAAACCTTTCTTGTTTTTCTCCAAACTTTCTGTCTCCTATGTAGATTCATCTGCTTTTGCCAGCCATACATCTAAATGTGTCTATCCAACAAACATGTTTAACATGTATAACTTAGATATCTCATAGGCATTTCACACTTCACGTGTCTGAAACTAAACTTTTGCTCCTGCCACATACCAAAAATTTCTTACCAAAGTCATCCCATCACTATAAATGGCATTTTCCACCCAAAGTAAGCTAGAAATCGGAAACTCACTCTTGACTCCCTTCCTTACCTTCATCTATACCAGTTAAGGGTCTATTTACAACGCAGTAGCCCCACTAGTTCTTTTAATAGAAAGAATTTAATATAAAGAATTCCAGCCAGATGTCATAGACTCTGAAAAGGCAAAAAAGAAATATTGAGATATCACAATGATAATAAATTCAGGACATACCTTCAGCCCTATGGCTTGGGGAGACATGTGGATAAGGTTGGAATTATTAAAAGCTTGGGGTTAGGAGAAGCTTGGAAGAGATATTCCATGGGGTCACTAGTAAGTTGTTGCTAGCCCCCGGGGGGTGAGGATGAGGGTGGAAATGAGGCTAAATCTGGGAGCGTTAGGAAAGCTGCAAACTGAAGATCACTGTTAGAGCCAAGGTGGAGAATCTTGACTAGGGCAATGCTGACAGGAACAGGAAGGGGCAGGTCCCTTCTTCTCCCCCCAGCCTTCCAGTCTCCCTTTAATGTCTTCTTCTGACAGAGCACAAGTTGGGGGCTGAGGAAGCAATGCTGTGGTGATGGAGGGTCTCCATCTCAGCATCAAAAATGTGAATGTGGAAAGATGGCTTTGAAGCTAAGACACAATAGTTTGATAACTAGCGCAGTCCACTCTGTAGATTGCTTCAGATTCATACATCCTGTTGTTTCTACCTATGTACTCTGGACCTTACCTGACCCTCTAAACTCAATCTCTAACTCAAAAGGCTTTGGTCATTTTAACTTTCTTTTATATCCTCAAATCCATGAGATAAATTCTTGCCTTAGGATCATCACATATTGCCTAGACTGTTGCCTGTCTTAGCTAAAGGTGCCTGGGTGGCTCAGTTGGTTAAGCATCCGACTCTTGATCTCATGATTTGTGGATTCAAGCCCCATGTTGGGCTCTGTGCTGAGAGTGTGGAGCCTGCTTAGGATTTTCTCTCTCCCTCTCTCTGACCCTTCCCTGCTCTGTTCTGTCTTTCTCTCTCTCTCTCTCTCTTTCTCGATCTCTCCTTCAAAATAAATAAATAAACATTTAAAAAATGAAATTAAAAATGCAGTATCCCTTGTTCGAAAATTATTTGAATTTCAAGATGGCAACAGGAGAAGATCAGATCAAGTGTGTTGCCCTTGTGAGCCTGGGGTCCTGTGTGCAGGCTGCATACCCATGAAGCTGGCCTCAACTCCAAGGTACAAACTCCCCACATTATCTGCTGAAGAGTGTTGGCAGTGACTAATCCTTGTAGTGAAAGTAATTTGTTTTGGGGTACTTGGGAATAGGTGAATAAAAAAAAAACAAAAAGAAAAGGAACAAACAGTAAGTTGATTGGGAAAACCCCATCTCCTTGTTCTTCTGTTCTACTTTTGGCTCCCAAACTCTCCCTTCCCCCTTCTGATTAGATTTATTACCAGCCTCCTTATTAATGTAGTCCAGTGACGCATAGCTTTTATTGGACTGTCTTCTACTGGCTAAACTAGTCCAGTGCTAGTGCAAGACAAACTAACCCTTTCCTGGTTCTCAGCGAAATCAAGTAGCTCTGGGTACCGTGCTTGGCTTTCAGCCAAGTGTCCATAATCTGAACGTATCCTAACTATTTCCACTTCTTCCAGATAGCCATTTTCTGGGTTTTTTCCCTCAAGTAATATGACTCTGTTTTTTAAATATTTTCTTAATGCAACTCTGGTTTGGGTGCCTTACACTACACATGAGGGCAAGAAAATTATCCCCGCCCCCACTAGGCTTCTCAAAACCACCCCCATGCGTATACCCATAAGCACACAATCACTGACCCAACACTTACTCGACCTGAAATTGATCCTTTTGTGGATGAATACGACCCCCCTGCCAATACAGTGAGGTGATTCAACACAGCCTCCATTCAATCCATATTTACTGGGCATTATTAAATGGCAGGAGCTGTGCTAGGTGGTATATATGAAGTGATGAACACAGTATGAAGCTTATATGCCATTGATGAAGACAGACATAAAACAAATCATCACACAAATAAACATGTAATCAAAATATATGGAAAATATCCTGACCTGAGCCAAAATCAAGAGTTGGACGCCCAACCAACTGAGCCACCCGGGCGCCCCTATTGTGCTTTTATTTTGCCCTAGACCCTGCAAATTATAAAGACAGTCTTGCTTACAGTATAGTTCTGGGCCATACTATGCTAAACACAAAGCCATACATATGTCCTTCCCAACCCTGGGTTTCACTGGAAAACTTAATTTTATTAGTATGAATCTAGAAGGTGCTGTCACCTAGCACCCTTCCCAGTTCCTGAAGTCTCCTCCCTGCCCCCTACCACCAGAGACATCATTACTGTTATACGATAAGCGCGGATGGGAATTCGTTCCAGCTTGAATTCCCCGAGATAAAGTTCACAAACCAATAGATCCTCTACAGATGATCTCGCGCCTCATAAACGAGGGCAGGGGCAGCCCATGCTTTGGGGATATTAAAGTGTATGGGATTTAATGTAAACTTCCTCCCTCCTTTCTCTGATCCCTCTGATCCCTGGCCTCACAACAGCTGAAAACAAAGTGTGAATTATCAGTGCGTTATAACCAACCCTAGGTTTCGTCTTAACGGTTTGTGTGGTAAAAACCAAACTTTATATATAAAGCATTTGCTAGTTCTCCAAGTGTGTTTACCTACGTTGCATGCTTTGATTATCGCAGTAACTGTGCCGCAGGCAGGGCGGATCTTACAATCCCCTGTGGGCCTGCTGTCAGGGACAGAGAGTGGAAAGAAGGCAGGTAAATCAAGGTCAGATCTTGGCTAGACGGCTTTCTTGTCTGTAAAATGGGGTTTTTGAGAGATTAAATGGGAAGGTGTATAAAATGCAATGCCCAGCATGTCATAGGTACTCTACATACGGGAGCGGTAGTGGTGTGCATGCTTTCTCGGGGAAACTGAGGAAGAGCACCGTCCCAATTCGAACCCATCTGCTCTGGTCATTGCGACCCAGACCTGGGTCTGCAGTTCCCAGAGTGCACCACACTCTCCTGTAGCCCTTCGGCTTTGCACCTGCCGCTCCTTCAGGCATTGCTGCTGACACTTTGCCATCTGTCTCCCACTCATCCCTGAACACTATCTCGGGGGTTCCCTTTGCTGGAACTTTCCCCAGACGGCCCTCCTCCATCTGCATGAGGTGATCCTTCGCGGGGGTCCCGTCTCCCTCCCTTCTCATCTCCACGGCTGCTCAAGGTGGCACGACAGCCGTCTGTTCTCTGGTCTGTCATCTCTGTTGTCTTTAATCTCTGCTTCTGTAGTCTCTGAATGGATGCTCAGCAAATATTTGCTCCCAAATGAACAAATACATCAATGAATAAAAGAAGGCGGGAAGGAATGAATTAATTTGCTGTGTGTGTGTGTGTGTGTGTGTGTGTGTGCGCGCGCGCGCGCGCATGTGCCCTAGTCACAGAACTGAGGTGTGAACCAGCCTCTCTAATAGCCTGGAGATACACCAGCACTCCCTCCTGAAGCTGAAATCAGCAAGACCTCTTTTCTCTTGATAGAAGGGGGTTCTAGAGCTTTCAGGAATCTGGCCTGTAGCCACATGTATCGAAATGGCAGATCTGGGTTGGGGGAGGGAGCATCACTTGATTGCAAAGATCATTTTTCTTGGCACTTGTCAAAGAAGAGGACAGAGACATCTGCACGTCCCGATGACATCACTTGGCCCTGCCTTGCACAATAGAGGAAAAAAAAAAAAAAACTGTCAGGGCAACTTTCCAGTTTATCTAGACAGAGCTGAGCTGAAGCCAGGATTTTCCACCCCTCTCCCCACCCGGACTGATCCCAGCACTGGAAACGGCTCTTGGAGCACTGGATAAAACTGCCTACAAAGAGCCAAACTCTTAATTGGACTTGCAGCCATGAATTCGAGGCACTGTTACCCTAACCCACTTTCCCTTTGTGCTTTTGTTCTCCTGACCCAGCTTCCGCCCAAGGGAACCACTTTGTTCAATTTAAGGGCTGTCGTTCCTAGACACGTCTTTGTACTTAAATTATACATGCAACTACTCTTAAAACTGTATAGTATTGCTTTATATTTTTTTTAACTTTATGTGTTATGCCATGTTGTATGCGTCTTCACCTTTAATTTGATTCGACTTGCTGTGTCTTTGCAATGTCATATTGTAGAATTTATCCACATGCACATTTGCAGCTCTTCTTCATTCACGATGTGTAGTGGCGTTCCCCCGGGTAGTGTCACCTCCCTTGGGTGACTATCGAATGTGACAGGTGCCGGTTCAGGATGCCCTGCACGTGGTACGTGAGGCAAGGGTGTAAAAGCAGAGGGCATGCTATGCACGGGGATCTGCCTCTTCTCATCTTGGGGTGTCTGGGTGCGTCACGGGGCTGGGCGTATCTGAGGTGTATCTTATCACATGTGGAGACGGCTTGCCTTATTTCATGAGCCTTGTATATGCCTTGAGTGGCTCTATGATTGGATGGGATATTGTTGCCAGAACGCCAGGCTGGAAGTCAGGCCCCAGATTCTTGTCCCAGTTCTTAATAAGAGCTTGCGTGACCTTGGGCAAGTGATTTCACCTTCCTGAGCCTCAGTTTCCACATAGAGTATAAATTGATTCCTACAAGCTGCACAGGTCTGAGGCAGACATGGGACGTGTTTATTGGGTGAAATGTGGTGAAATTGTTGAACGTTGTAGAGAAGGACCTAATGGTCCTCTTGGCAAAGGGACTTTGCAGATGCGATTAGGTTAAGATTATGGAAATGGGGGGATTATGCTGGATTAGTAGGTGAACCCAATGTGATCACGAGGGTCCTTGTAAGAGGGAACCAGGAGGCTCAATGTTGGAGAAGGAGACAGGACTCTGAAAACACAGATATGTGTGTGTGTTGGTAGGGGACGGAGAGAGAGATCTGAAGACTCTCCATGGCAGGTCTTGAAGAGGGAGAGGGGAGACATGGGTCAAAGAACGCAGTGGTGCCTAGAAGCTGGAAAAACAAGGGACAGACACTCCCCCAGAGCATTCCGAAAGAACACAGCCCTGCCAATACCTTGATTTGTGTACTTCTGACTTCTAGAACCATAACCTAATATATTTGTGCTGTTACAACCACTAAATTTGTGGCAATTTGTTACAGCACCAATAGGTAATCGATGCAAGGGGTAAATGAGTTCAACATGATAAATCCACTCTAGCATGTTTATCTCCTTAAGTATTTTGGTTCCTTTGTGTGCCTTAAGCCAAGGCAATTCTGACATCGTTAAGTCCGTTAGCGTGGGCTACAACTTCCCAAGTCCAAGTTTCAGTCAGCCCTCCGAGCAAATGTTGAGAACCATTCTCAATTATTCAAGCTAACACACTGAATCCAGAATCTCAGGAAGGGCCCTTATTTGATAAACTCAGCCTAAACTAGAATTATGTTCTTTTCTTCCATGACCTTTAGGATCTCGTTCCCGTTCTTGCCTGGTTTCTGTCGATACGAACTAGCAAAATCCGGCGATTTGTTAAGTGTGTGAGCCTGTTCCCTTCAGGTAAGACTCTGTGGTTATTCCCTGAGCTTTACCGGGACCCTGACTCCACCACTGAAGGAATGGAGAAATCCCGGAGCAAATAGGCATCCCCTTGTTAGATCGTCACCTCACAGAAGGAGGCTCTGCCCTTGCTGGTGAAGAAGCTCTGTTAGGGTTTGACTCTACCCAATCATCCTCCCTCCCATCTTCTCTTTCCCAACGTGGCTCTATTTTCACACACAAAAAATGACGGTGTGAGGCTAGAAATGCACAGCCTCTGCTGTAATTCAGCAGCGCACAAAGGTAGCCCGTGCCTCCGGTTTTTAGAGGCATCACCCCATAAGAAACGCTTTTTAAGGTTCTCTATTTATTAAAAATAGATTTTAAATCTTGCACTTAGCAGATATTGTTTTCATGAAGCTTTCCGGCACAGTGAAAAACAGGTCGCCCATATTCTGAGGGTATCGTATCTTTATTGCTTTCACATCCAACCAGATAAGATCACCATCCCCAGATGCCCTCATTTTCTTGGGAATACTGATCCTAATTACTATTAGGGTAAAAGTTCAGTTACAGAAGATAGACTCCACGCTAGCTGGTTTAAGTAAGAAAGACTCTTATCACAGGCTATTAAACACATTTCGGGATCATTAGGGAAACTGCAGAAACAAATTCTGGGCTGTGCTTCTAAGAACAACTTTTAAATTACACTGCAGGACCTGGCAGTCGGGAGAGCTCCTGTTTTCTGCCGCAGTCACACATCAAGAGGCTGCTGACCGCAGGAAAATAGCTGCCTTTACACGGCCGTACTGGTTCCAGAACCACGCTGTGGCCAGGATCCACACAAACAGAAAGGGGGTTCGTTGCCCACCGCAAATTCAGACCCTAAGCAAATGTTTCTTCTCAGTGGATCTAAATCATATCCAACAAAACAAAACAAACAAAAACCAGCAAAGGGGTTCCAGGAGATGTAATTCTTACCACCCCGGCATTTTCTCTGGGAAGTATGTGGGAAAGAAACCAATGCCCAGGGTTGGCTCCTGTCCCTTGAGGATTCCTGAATGAAGAGTACCATCAAGGACCTGTCTGGAAAACTGTGGTGCCAGTAACCTGAGCCAAATGGCTGCACTGGTGAGTTGGGGACACGCCAGGAATCTCTTCCTGGCAGTGAGCTGGGAGAAGGAAGGAACAGTCCTGAGAGAGAGGTAGACCAGCTGCCTTGCAAGTGAAGAAGGTAAGTGAGGAAAAACAACTCAGCCTCAGGGCCCAGGTTCCTCGGTCAGAAACTTGAACTTTGAACTGTGTTCCATTGTCACCTTTGTGTGTTTTAGATATTCCTTCACAGTAACTTTTATCTTATTTTTTTCTAAGCCCTCCAGTTCTATTCCAGAAAGAAAGGCGAACAAGGTTTCTGCCCTCTATTCAAGATAGGCAGTGGGACCAACGGGGACAGAGAAATGGTTCCTACCAGAGGGAAATTCCCTCAGACTAGCTTCTGGATTTAAGAATTCTCAGTTTATGTTGAAGTTGGCAAATAGGCACTGTTTTTATTTGGAAGTTTGTATCCATACAATTAACTGAGCAAAAGCTAGCATGCCCCGAGAATGCTAATTCATCACGCCTCATTTAAATAACAACAATTAAGACATTGTTCAGGCCGTCCTGGTTTGTATATGCAAATTGTGTTTTTCTCTGCCACTGGAAACTCACTCGTTGCAGCTGCGTGAAAAAAAAATGTCTCGTTTATGAAGTTTCCATCAATCTTCACAGGATAATGCTTAGTTATGCTGAATTCATTAGCATTTGCAAACGAACAAATTTGACTTTCATTTATGTCTACCTTTAACTCCGAGAATCGTACGACGAATCCCTAAGAGAACTTGTGAAGAATAATTATTTAATATCAAATCAAATAAGACGACATTTAAATCGGGAAGCACACATGTGAAGACGTTGGCGAACAGGCGTGCTTCTGACAAATCGAACATATGGAGCCTTGTGATTTATGTAAGACCAATGGTCCCCGTGAGCCCCCAGTGGCCCACGTTGGCACAGATTCTCCAGTGACGAAGACTTTTCTTTCCCCTCTGTACCTTTTTCGATTTTTCCATAAGCAGTTTCATTTTTTTTATTATTTATTGTTTGTTTATGTATCATTTATTGTCAAATTGGCTTCCAGACAACACCCAGGGCTCATCCCCACAGGTGCCCTCCTCCATGCCCATCACCCCTTACCCCCCATCAACCCTCAGTATATTTAAGAGTCTCTTATGGTTTGCCTTCCTCCCTCTCTGTAACTTTTTCCCCCTTCCCCTCCCCCCTGGTCTCCTGTTAAGTTTCTCAGGATCCATATATGAGTGAAAACATAATTCATAAGCAGTTTTACATGTTGTGCTGTTGTTTTACACTGAACTCCCCAAATTACCTCAGAATTTTACAATAAGGCAAGAGAAGGGTTCTTACTTCGTCGTTGCTTGTAACAGGGGTCCCTGAGCTGTTTTAACATCTCCCGTGCTCTCTGCAAACAGAAACCTTTGCTCCTTCGGCCTGCTCACACCAAGAATGACTAGTCTGTGTCATTTATTCGGATGTATATCGGAGATTTGTATTCCTTTACAGAGAAGCTACCTCTAAGCCCCCAGACTCAAATCTTAGGTAATACCCCTTTCTCCCCCAGTTACTCAGTCTAGAAACCAATGTGCTTCCTAGAAATACTTGGATATTTCTACAAATCCAATGAGGAATTCAGTGAGGAAATGGCATCCAATTTTTCTCTCCGTTATTCAAGTCTAGCCACAAACCACAGGGTTCCTCTGGGTCTTAAACACTGGGTGATTGGCATCAGACCTTTTCCTAGAGTTACAGGATTAGCATATGTGGCTGCCTAGGTAGCCCTGTCTCCAATTAAAGGCTTCTTTTGTCAGTGTTGCACTATTGATTAATTGGTAATCTGCTGGCACATCTTCTTACGTTTATTACCTAAGACACGGTTCCAGGGAGGGGTCCTTTGCGAAACACCTCGTCAACGATGATTCAAAGCACAATTGCGCACCTTAACGGTTTCTTGGAGACCAGATGGGAATTCTGACTAATCAATTTTCTTATTCATATGCCTCTCTCTTCTCTTAGCATCTTTCACAGATAATATTTGTCAACTTGGATAATCCATCTTAATAATCCAGAAATTAGTCACAGACGCTTGTGGTGTATGGTAATTGGGTGAAAAGATTTCCTGAGACCAGGAGGGGTTGAAACAGATTGTAACTGACTCGGTAAACTGGCTTTACCGATTCTCATAGACTGTTCAGAAGCATTCAGATGTTACCATTCAGTGCCCCCCACTCCCGCCCCGGATATGTAGCCGAGGACTCCCGAGCAGTGTTGGAAACGTCTATGGTTTCTGCTGCCAGTAGCGTCTGTCTTCTTTGGCCTGGCTTCCTTGCCTGGTCCTCTAAGGAGGCCAAAATTTCCCTATCATCCCAGAATAAGTGCTGACTCCCATGAGAACCCACGTAGGAAATCCACACGTGTTTCAGTACCGGGTTAATCAGCCATGTTTAGTAACCTGCACACGGGCACACATAAGACCTTGCTTCCACACTGTTTTCGATCATCTGTTCTGTTCACGTTTATTCACGTGCCGACTCCAGTGGACTGATATAAGCTTTCTGGAATGCTGCGCTGAGAGGATTCTGAGGTCATATATGAGTTGAATAGGAAAGAACACAAGTCAGACGTCATTTTTGCCTTATCTCACCTCACGTCTTTTGCTCTGGCCTTTTTCCCTGCAACTACCTGTGCACAAGTGGGGTCTGTCCGCGCCTCACTTCACCTGCATTGTGCATCTTTGGTCTTCCGTCCAGGGGCATCTTTGCTTCTGTTGTGAGGGGTGACTGCGGGAACTGGACTAGCCCTTCTTCCAGTGGGCAAACTGCTGGGGCCACCCTTGACCTTGGGCTGGGAGCCAGTGGTTAAGTACTCCATTTCTGTCTTGCACAGGCAACTCTGAAGAACATCCTACACTGTTCCTCAGATGACCCTTGGGGTTGAGCCTCAGTTGTCCAGAGCCCATAGCTCAACAACGCTTTCATGGATTCCCTCTTTCACCCCCTCAACCCTCCATTCCTATCCTCTGAAACCTCTTCTCAAAGTAAATTATTGCCATAAAAATTCTTATTTCTCCTGAAGCCAAGAGACACTGTATGTTAACTAACTTGAATTAAAAATGGAAAAAATTCTTATCTCTAGTTCTGCTTTTATCGGGAAATCCAAGCTAAGAAAAATGCCACACTAAATTATTGGGGTTAGCCATGAGCGAAGGGTCCATGAGGAGTTACAACTCTAAGCTACATAGTTGCCGTGGGGAGTCTCATCCATCCTTTATAATGACTTAAATTCTAATAACAGAGCGACTGACTCTACCCAGATGGTTGGTCAGCTGGAGGTTGTTTTCATTAGGTTTTAGAACCAACAGATTGTTTTAACTTCAAGTTCAATCTTTGGTTCATTATCTTTAAAAAACTGAGACAAATTGTTCATTCCCAGCATCACCCACAATATCAATAACCTTATCTGCATGTTTTTTCTGGGTGTGTACTTTTTCAAAATACGATCTAAATGTTGGGGAAGATTAAGCAGGAACAACAATAACACCTGCTTACAGGACTAAACCGATAAAGAGAAGACCCAAGGGCAAAAGTTAAAATAATACCACAAAACAGCATATTCTAAAAGCTCAATAAATGATGTGAAGAAAGGCTCATTATCTTCAGAGTGACCCTCCAGGGAAGAGGTGGAACTTGACTGGAGGTACAAAGCAGGATTGCACAGGCAGGGAAGTAGACAGAAGATTCCAGGCTGAGGACTGTCTTGGGCCAAGTGTGGCATGGGAATGTACATGGCGTGGCCAAAAAATAACTAGTCAGCTGGTGTTGGAGAGGACATTTATGGAAATAGAAGGAGATAAACTTGGGGCGCCTGGGTGGCTCAGTCGGTTAAGCGTCCGACTTCAGCTCAGGTCACGATCTCGCGGTCTATGAGTTCGAGCCCCGCGTCGGGCTCTGGGCTGATGGCTCAGAGCCTGGAGCCTGCTTCCGATTCTGTGTCTCCCTCTCTCTCTGCCCCTCCCCCGTTCATGCTCTGTCTCTCTCTGTCTCAAAAATAAATAAACGTTAAAAAAAATTAAAAAAAAAAAGGAGATAAACTTGGGGAGATAGGGTGGGACTAGACACGAGGAATATAAAGATTGGAATTAGAAATCCACAAGCAGTAAGGTCTTACTCAAACTTATTTATTAACTCTAACTGCTGTCAGTAATGCTTGAGGGGCGCCTGGATGACTCAGTCGCTTAAATGTCCAACTCTTGATCTCGGTTCAGATCATGGTCTCATGATTTGTAGATCTGATCCCCACAGTCGACTCTGTGTTGGCAGCGTGAGGCCAGCTTGGGATTCTCTCTCTGCCCCTCCCCTCCTTGTGTTCTCTCTCCCTCTCTGTCTAAATGATGATGATGATGATGATGATGATGGTGCTTGAATTTTTCAGATCAGAGACAGTAAGAAAATAACTCAGGGCATATAGGAGACACAAAGAAGAACACAGTCTGCTCTTAAACCACACAGCTGCTGCCCCCATACCTTGGGTAGAGTAGAACGTGAATATGGGAACTTTAAATAATTCTGGAATGCAGGAAAAGCAAAAGGCTGCAGCCTCCGTGGATTTTTTTCTTTCTTTTTTCTTTTTTTCTTTTCCAATTTTTATTTAAATTCCAGTTAGTTAACATACAATGTGATATTTGTTTCAGGAGTAGAATTCAGTGGTTCATCACCTACATATAACACCCAGTGCTCATCATTACAAGTGCCCTCCTTAATGCCACCACCCATCTAGCCCACCCCTACCCACATCCCTCCATCAGTCCTCCGTTGTTCTTTATTTTAAAGATTTTAGTTTTAAATAAACCACACCCAACATGGGGCTCGACCTCACAATCCCGAAATTAAGAGTCACATGTTGGGGCGCCTGGGTGGCGCAGTCGGTTAAGCGTCCGACTTCAGCCAGGTCACGATCTCGCGGTCCGTGAGTTCGAGCCCCGCGTCGGGCTCTGGGCTGATGGCTCGGAGCCTGGAGCCTGTTTCCGATTCTGTGTCTCCCTCTCTCTCTGCCCCTCCCTCGTTCATGCTCTGTCTCTCTCTGTCCCAAAAATAAAAAAAAAAAAATAAAAAAAAAATTAAAAAAAAAAAAAGAGTCACATGTTTTACCAACTGAATCAGTCATGTCCTCCACCACTGATTTTTCTGGGGAAAAAAAAAAGTCACTGTTCTTTACAGAAATCACCTCTAGATCCCAAGACTCAGAAGATCTTCTAAGATGCTTATGAAGCATTGAAGGCTTAGCCACCTAATATATTAAAGAGTTAAAATAATTCAGCAGGAAAAAGCCTTTAAAATCTGCAATGGGAGGATGGACTGAGCTATTTTATTTTTTCCTTTTTATTTTATATACTTAATACTATAAAAATATTCACTCAACAATTCTTTGTATGCTTACCGTGTACCATGGGAAGGGCATCAGGACACAGAGTTGGAGTCAAATCTGCATCCAAACCCACATTCTACCATTTTAGCAAATTGTGTATAGTTTCCAGCTGTCAATTTCCTTTTATGTAAAATGGGAGAAACGATACCGACTTCATAGTCTATTGTAGGAATTGTATTTACAAAAATCCCTCTAATAAGTGACCAATTAAATGAAGCTTAAAATATGTTTAGTTTTATTTTCCAGATTATCAAAAAAATATTAAAAAATCTATGACCACACCCTTGAGCATCAGCTAATTTCCTAGCTACAGTTGTAGCAGCTGCTTAGAACTTCAATGTCTCCATGAAATTTTTACATTGGGTTAGAACTTAACTTTGGTTAGAACTTAAATGTCTCCATGAAATTTTTACATTTCTGTAGGAAATTCTAACTCATGTCATCTAGGAATGGCCAAATCCATGTCCACGGATGTGGGTTCTCCACTGCTTTCCCCTGACTTAAGAAGAAAATAACAAACTGAAAGAGTTTTTTATTTGTTTCGCATGATTCTACTCAAGTCACTTGGGATGTCCACTTCCTATCTTCTCATTCAAAAATTCTCTCAAACAATCTTGAAATGTGCAATAACTCTTTTATATTGTTCTTCCCCTTCTGCTTTGAGTTTAATTCATCAAGATTCTGTTATTTAAGCTTTTGGTAAATGATCGTTAGGATTTTCATTGCATCAGAAACTCAGCCTGTAGATTTTCTACAACTAATCATTGAAAACGCATTTTAATACTTAAATTTCCTTAGGCTAAGATAACTCAATGGATAAAAATCCCAGAAATTAGCCAACTCCCTAATATTCATTAATAAGCCTGTTGTCTCTGATAGTATTGTGGTGGTGTTTCTATGGAATGAAAAGCTTTGTTCAAGTTGGAAAAACACTGAAAAGTGACATGATCAGGTCACTCTTAATCTGTTTTTTTAACCTGTAGAAAAATAACAACAAAAAAGCACATCAAATAGTCTTAGTTTCAAGAGCTGCTTTTGTCTGACAAGGGGGAAAAAAAAAACCTACCATATTTACCCAGAGTTGACATGTCTCCATCTGTTAGAAAGGAGGGCAAAGGTATATAGCAAAATGCGATTTCAATCAGTAGCTTGAGGCATCTAACAAAAATATATTGACCTTATAGTGTCTCTTTCCAAGGATGCTGTGCAAGCAGGTATTTTTTTTCACAAAAGACAAAACCAGTCACTGTTCAAAACCAACATGGCTAGGTTGAAAATATCAGCAACATCTGTGAATTTCTCTGCAAACCCATCAGCAGGAACAGGCGGTAATTTAACAACCAAATAAGCAAAGTAAATGGCTCTGCAGAGAACGCCTTTATATAGGATGGGCTGTGGGGGTTGATGCAATCAAATTACTCAGGCTGTCCCACTGAGTTTGCAATTTTCTTCTCCAAATATAATGCCAACTATTATGGCTGCTGCTGTAACCACCTCAGTGTGAACTTCCTCTACTTCCTACCACCCAGCTCCATGTTTTCCAAACCCGCTATGAACTCACAGCTTCTGATCTTTGCCCATGCTATTCCCTCTTTCTAGAATGTCCTGTGCTTACTTCTTCCCTTGGAGAAAGCAGACTCATTCTTCCAGATCTCGTTCACATTACCTACCCTCGGAAGGCTTTCTAGACACCCTAGCTCCCAGAGGCATGTTACAGGACAGTTAAGTCATTTACCTTTTGCTATGGGCTTAATTGTATCCCACCCTCCAAAATTCATATGTTGAAGTCCTAACTCTCAGTACCTCAGAATGTGATCGTATTCGGAAATAGGGTCTTTATGGAGGTGATTAATGTTAAATGAGGTCATAGGGGTGGGCTCCAAAGCAATATGGCTGATGTCCTTACACGAAGAGAAGGTTACGACATAGACATGCACAGAGGGAAACCCATAGAAAGACACAGAAAAAGCAGCTAGTCTACAAGCCAATGCCTTGCTCTCATGCCTCCAGCCTCCAGAACTGTGAACAAATAACTTTCTGTTATTTAACCCCCCATCTGTTCTGTTATTTAACCCTCCATTTATTACACAGCCCTAGCAAGCTAATCCATTTCTCCAGCCCCTCCCACTAGAATATGAGTCCCCAAGATTGGGACGATGCCTCAGTCCCACAATATGTGCCCAGTAGGTACTTCCTGAGTGGAAAAAAGGCTGAAGAGACAGAACAGAGGAATGGATGTAAGAAAGGAGTAAAGGAGTTACTTGTCCCGTTGATAGAGATGTTCACCCCTCTTCTAATCAAAAGGTTTAGAAACAGTCTCCTTACTTTTTATTAACTGCAAATCTGATTTTTCAAAAGCAAGGACTCCAAGATGAAAAAAAGAAACAGCTGCTGAACACAGTTGCTCTCGCTCTGCTATCCGGTGTTCAGGCAAAGGCCAAAGGACGTCTGTCAATACTGAATAGCTGACGTCAGCAAGCCATCCTGTCACCCTAAATGGTGAGTTGTAGTTAGCATTACTTGTACTGATCAATGTTTCCATCTCACGCTCTGAAAATACCAGTCCTCGAGCAGGATTGGGGAAAACCCTGAAATAATTGCCTTTAAAATGGCATTGTTCACAAGAGCCAAGATCTTGTCAATGGTGAACGGATAAAGAGAATATGTTATATATGCAATATGGAATATTATTCAGCTTTAGAAAAGAAGGAAAGCCTGCCACGTGCAATAATATGCATGAGCCTGGGGGGCATTTGTGCTAAGTGAGATAAACCAGTCACAGAGAAAGACAAACTTATATGGGAATCTAGAAAGGGCAAAAAACACAACAAAACCTCAAAGTTATAGAAACAGAGTAGACAATTGGCCACCGGGGGTCAGAGGATGGGGGGAAAGGGGAAGAGGTTGGTCAAAGGGCATAATCTTCCAGCATAAGATGAATAACCTCTGGGATCTAAGGCACAGCACGGTGACTATAGTTAATCACACCATATTGTATGCTGTAAATTTGCGCACAGGCTAGATTTTAAGCATTCTCACCAAAAAACAAAACAAAACAGAACAAGAATGGAATTTTGTGAGGTGATGGATATGTTAATTAACTTGACTGTAGAAGTCATACACATTTCACAAGTGTATATGTATAGCAAATCATCGTGTTGTACTCTCTAAATATATTACAATTTTATCTGTCAGTTATACCTCAAAAAACTAGAAAAATGGTTGTCAGTCTCTTCCCCATCTACTCTATTATTTTCATGATAACTTTTTAGCTATAATTTATTTATTGCTCTATTAATAGCCACAAATTTTATACATTAACTTTGTGCATAAACACGCAACCTCATAACCTATTTATAGATTCTTTTCAGTTTTCTAAGTGCACAATGACCTCATCTACAGATAACGATTACTTTTTTTTTTCCTATCCAATTCTCATATGTTTACTTCTTTTCTTATCTCACTCTGCTGCTTAGAATTTCCAGTTTAATGTTGAAATATGGTGAAAGCAAACACTTTTGCCTTGGTCTTGATATCACATGGTGAAGTTTTCAATGTTTGAACATTAAATTGACTCCAGGTTTTTTTGTTTTTTTTTTTAGGTGCTCTTTATCGAAGAAGGTACTTTTCCATAACCAAGCTAAGAGTTTTATCATGGCTGGATTTCAAATTATACCATTTGGTTTTCTGCAAACCTCGTTTCTTAAAACGAGGGTAAAGTCTCTCTTTTAATCAGTTATTGTGGTGACGTACTGATTTTCTAATGTTCAACTAATCTTGCAATCAGGCATGATAGATTAGTTTTTAAATATTACTGGATTGATTTTGCTCATAATTTGCATCTGTCTATATGAGGAAGATTGGATTATACTTTTCTGTTTGTCCTTCTCAAATTGGACAGACGAACTGATAAAGAAAATGTGGTGTATACATACAGCAGAATATGAGTCAGTCTTGAAACACAGGAAAGCCAGGCATATGTGACAATGTATATGAACCTGGGGGACATAATGGTAAGTGAAATAAACCAGTCAGAGAATGGCAAATAGTACATGAGGATTCCACTTACACAAGGAATCCAAAATAGTCCAACTCATAGAAACAGAGAATAGAATGATGGTTGCCAGGGATGGGGGGGCTCCTGTTCAACAGGTTAAAGCTTCAATTATGCAAGATGAAGAAGATCTAGAAATCTGCTGTACAACACTTTGCCCACAATTAACAATGTGTATTATGTGCTTCGAAATTTGTTATGAGGATCGATTTCATGCTAAGTGTTCTTACTGCAATAAGAACTCAAAAAACTAAAAACATGGCACCAGTCTCGTGCAATTTGCTGGAATAATGTCTCCCACCCTTTTTTCTATTCAAGAACGGGTATAAGGTGTATTTTATTAATTTTATTATTTATAACACATGTCTTAAGGAAAAATCTACCTACCGCAAAATTCGTACATTTTAATTATACAAGTCAATGACTTTTGCCAAATGTCTATCGAATACACCTAATGGAGATACAGAGCATTTCCATCTCTCCAGAAAGGTCTCTCGTGTCTAGGCTGTCAATTTCCAGCCCCAGCCCCTGCCCCAGGAAACCACCGACCCATCACCTAGATAAGTTTTGCCTGCTCTAGCTGTTCATGTAAATGGAGCCATACACCTGCTTCTCTTCTGTGTCAGGCTTCTCCCAATCGGTATAACATGGAAGGCATTGTTCCTGGACTAACTCTAGGTGGGAGGCTTTGCCGGTGACAGCACCAAAGCCGTGCTCCAGGCTGGTGGGAATCGTCTATACCATCACATCCTATGTATGATCAATTTAAACGTGGCTTCTCCCAACTGAAGTCCACACTTACAGGCTTCCTGTCTGCCGACAAGCCTTTGACAATGCTTCTCTGTGTGCTATGGTTTGATGTAGCTGAGATTTCGTGTTGTTGCTATTGGCCTTGTTGCTTTGAGGCAATTTCTGATAGAAGAGAGCAGCACTGTTTTTCCTCTGCCATTTTAATAGTGGAAGTCAGGGGCTCTGTACCTTAGGTTAGAGTTTGCTGTTCCCTCTGTCTTGGAAAACTATTGTTCCGTGCTTCCCCTCTAGGCATCCAAACTGCTGACGCATTCCCTCACTCAGATCTTGCTTCAATACCACACCTTGTCCCCCACTCTGGCACCTTATCTCTATCACCTCACCGGTAGCACGGCCTTTGAAACATTTATGATTCTTTGAAGTGATCTTTTTCCTTTAATTGTTTACTCGACCGTGTTCCCTTCTTCTCCTAGAATGGAAGCAATACTTGAAATAGTATCTGACACCAAAAAGGCTTGAATAGATATTCGTGAATGAAGGCACCAAAAAAAAGTTATCAGTTGACTTTCTGGTTTATGAATCAGTCTCCTATATGCTTCTTTAATATGAATTGGTATCTCCGGAGCTGATCTTTCCTGACAGATTTTGTTTCTATCAAAACCATGAACACAAAAAGTCTAAGGGGTCCTCTAAGTCTAAGAAGTGTGCCTGTCTGTCTTTCCACCCAGAACGGTAACTTGATGAAAGTCGAGAAGTAGCCCTCTCTTCTCAACAGCAACCTTGTTTTAGGATCCTTCATTGGCAGTTACATTTCTGGGAACAAAACCGTTCATTCTAGGAGGTAATATTTTTCTAAAACTATCTTCAAGAATGCACACCTGTAGGGGCGCCTGGGTGGCTCAGGCAGTTAAGCGTCTGACTCCGGCTCAGGTCATGATCTCATGGCTCATGAGTTCGAGCCCCGCGTCGGGCTCTGTGCTGACAGCTCAGAGCTTGGAGCCTGCTTCCTATTCTGTGTCTCCCTCTCCCTCTGCCCCTCCCCTGCTCATGCTCTGTCTCTCTCTGTCAAAAATGGATAAACATCAACAAAAGTTAAAGAATGCACCCCTGCATAAGACAGAACGGTGCCCCCCAAAGACATCCATTCCCTGACTCCCAGGTATAACTAACATGGCAGGTCTTAAGAGGTATAATCCTAAATTATCCGGGTGAACCCAACCTGACCTAATGAGCCATTAAAGGCAGAGAATCTTCTCTGGCTGGAGCTAGAGATGATGCAGAAGGGGAATAGTCAAGGAGATTCCAGGACAGAGAAGGCATGGACATTGCTGATCTTTGATGTGGGGCCTCGTGGGAGGACTAGAGAGAAACTTCAGGGTAGCCCCTGTTAACAGCCATAAGAAGATAAGGCTTCAGTGCTACGTCTGCGAGGGACCAGATTCTTCCACTAGCCCGAAGGAGCCCAGGAGTAGAATCTTCCAGAGCCTCCCAACACCCCAATTTCAGAGAAACCAGCTGAGTCCCTCCCTGGAGAGTCCACTCTGCAAACTACGAGATCACCCATTAGTTTTGTTTCAAACTGCTAAGTGCATACTAACTTGTGACAGCAGCCACAGCAAACAAATGCAGCAAACTATTCGAAAATAGTAATTTCTTGACCCAGCATTATTGGGTAATTGTCAATGAAGAAATATATTCATTGACTTATTACTCATTTTTATGGAGGTAATTTGACCCCAATTTTCCGAAGGAAGAAATCCCATTTAAAGTAAAGACTTTGCTCTTTGTTGACAAAAAAAGTTTTTTTAGGGGCCTCTGGGTGGCTCAGTCAGTTAAGCTTCTGCCTTCTGCTCAGGTCATGATCTCATGGTCCCTGAGTTTGAGCCCCGCATTGGGCTCTGTGCTGAAAGAAAAAAAAAAATTATGGTTTTTTCTTTTTAAAAAAATTTTAATGTTTCTTTTTGAGAGAAGGATAGAGAGAGAGCACAAGGCAGGGAGGGGTAGAGAGAGAGGGAGACACAGAATCTGAAGCAGGCTCCAGGCTCTGAGCCATCAGCACAGAGCCCGACGTGGGGCTTGAACTCACCGACTGTGAGATCATGACCTAAGCCGAAGTCGGACGCTTAACCGACTGAGCCACCCAGGCGCCCCTTCTCTTTGTTTTCACAAATAATATAGCAAATATTTCTTACGGTGTGAAAGCTAATTCCACACTTCTTCAAGACCTAATGTACAATACTGTGACTATAGTTAACAGCCTTGTATTGTATGCACATCAAATTGTCCTGTTGCACACTTTAAATACACGTAAGTTTTTGAATTGTCAACTATACCTCAATAAAATTGGGGGGGGGAGAAGAAAATAAATATTGTAAAAATCAAGTAAAGCATTTTCTCTTTGTTTTTGCTTTTTAAAAAAAAATCTTTTAGTGTTTTTATTTATTTTTGAAGGAGAGAGAGAGACAGAGAATGAGCAGGGGAGGAGCAGAGAGGGAGACCCAGAATCCGAAGCAGGCTCCAGGCTCTGAGCTGTCAGCACAGAGCCCGACGCGGGGCTCGAACTCACAGACTGGGAGATCATGACCTGAGCCGAAGCCAGATGCTCAACCGACTGAGCCACCCAGGCGCCCCTGTTTTTGCTTGTAAATGTGTTAACGTGTGAAAGAATGAAGTAAATCTACAGCCATCCAACTCGTTCACATAAATATACAAGTGAGTGCATTTCGTTTATGTATAAAAGTATTGTGATTAGCTGCCTTTGAGTAATCCATGCATATAACAAATACTGTTTGGGTGACTCTAATGTGCCAGATTGTTGGGGATATGATAGAAAAGGAAACAAAACAAATACTCTTGCTTACATGGAGCCCATGGGCCAAAGTGGGAAGGGGGGCATAGAGGGAAGAGTGTGGATGGATGGATAGGAGGTCTTAGGGGCTGCAGCGTGATTGTGGAAATACCCACCGAGACACGGATGTCCACGCTAAGACCCAGAGGGGGTGAGGCTTCCCCGGCAGGTTGAGGAGCGTGACGGGGCCAGTGTGGGGAGCTGAGTGTGGTGGGTGCATCGGGCAGGGCTGGGCTGCAGCGTGGGTGAGAAGGGAGCCCCTGCAGGGCTGGGGCAGGGGAGTGGCACCCGTGCCTGGGGCTTGGCAGGGGTGGGTGCCTGGGGTGTGGGCAGAACCACTCCGGCCACTGCGCTGAGGACAGACTGCAATGGAGCAAGGGGAACACCGCCGAGGAGGACCTGGCCGTCGCCATCCTGCATTGACACGAAGACGTATTTACCACACACATCTGTGCTTGTGTACCAACACACACCTGCCGATGGCATCTCGCTCTGTGGCAGATAAGAGCTTGACAGACGTACAACAGTCACTCTGGCTTTCTTGTTACACCTAGGTCACCGTTGCCCTCTACAACTGAACCCACATGTGAAGATCACCTGTGTCTGCTCCTCCTGACACACTAAGGAGCTTTACCTACTCAGGAAGGCGACTCGCCATCGTGATAGTGAGAAAAACATTTAATTATTGTGTATTTATTCCTCCGCTTATGCGTTCTTCTCTGGCAGCTTGAGCAGACGGCTTCTCGAACCAACGATTCAGGCAAGGGGTTTCGCCCTCACGGCAAGGTAGCCCGGCCACCTGAAGGGAGGACTCCCAAAGTTAAAATAATAGTCTTGTGAAAACAGAATCTCCATAAAACTTACTCTGCACCTCTAACAGTCTTCGATGGTTACGTTTCAGAAAATGCAACGGATTTTGGTCTGGTTTGGTCTTTCGCATTTCCTTCTGATTCCCTGTGAAATCCGTCATAAACTTAGCTGGTGCTCCTTAAATACTTCTTGAAAAATTAACTGATTGTGCTATAAAGTCAACTGATCACAGCGGAGGACAGAGCCAGTCGTGAGAATAACCATGAAGGTCAAATGCAAGCAGAAAAGCGAGTGCCAGGGGACCGATTTGCTTCAAGATGGGGTCTGCTGAGGACACATAGAGCTGTTTGGGAAGTGGGTAAGGTTTCCCGGGAAGACATTCTCTCCAAATGTTCCAGAACTTCCATTGAAAGAAGAAACAAGTAGCTGCTTACCAATACACTGGAGGGTTGCAAACCCGAGGTCCTGAAGCCCTCACGGCCGTGTGGCCACGGGTCCACTGGAGCTATGGCACTGAGGCAGTTGAGCCCTATTTTCAACAACTTTTGAAACGTGCAACAATTAACAGCGTTCTTCTCAAGAAAAAAAAGAAAAAAAAAACGCTTCTAGCAGAGGCTTTCATGTTTAAAGGAACTCCCCACAAACACTCTTTCTGAGCTATACTTTTTTTCTAATTTCTAGTGGAAATTGTAACCACAGGTTACCATGTTTTCTTTCCTGTGTTTGAAAACCACATGTGTTTTAGTGAAAACATTAGGGTGAATAATGAAATGGAAGAATTTAAAATACCAGGTAGCTGTCACTGGAAATGGAAATGTCTTACTTATGACTTCCTCTGCTGCAAAAACTCGAGTCAGTTGACATGTAACTTTGAGTCCTTCTCAATGCATACAAATCGATTATCTGATCGATATCGATGTAATTATCTGGAGTAAAAAAAAAAAAGCAAGGTTATCTGATACCTTATGGATTTTTAAGTTTTTTTTTTTTTTTAAACTTTGAGAGAGAGAGAGACAGAGAGACAGAGAACACAGCAGGGGAGAGGCAGAGAGAAGGAGAGACAGAATCCCAAGCAAGCCCCGCACCATCAGCCAGAGCCCAAGGTGGGGGCTTGAACTCACGATCTGGGAGATTATGACCTGAGCTGAAACCAAGAGTCGGATGCTTACCCGACTATGCCACCCAGGTGCCCCACCTTATGGATTGTTTTGAATTGCGAGGAACGTTATGTAGTCCATTGCTTCATTTTACAGCTGAGGAAACTGAGGCCCAGGGAGATGGGACCCCCCCCCCCAATATCCAGATGGCTGGTCGGCGGTGAAGCCCAGTCATGAATCTGGACTTCTCCTGCTCTTAAGTCCATACACTTTCCACCAGACCAGCTGCCTGTATTCTTAACGCAGCGGAAAACATTAGAAAGGCGGGCGATATCTGGAGTGCTTCGCCAACTTCCACGTGTCTTACTCAAACTAATTCTTACCTGTGAGGTAGGTAAACGGGAGCAAAGAAGTGTTTTCAATGTGTTGAGCATCCGCCACGCAAGCAAGAACGTCAAATGTCACAGGGAGCCTCTTATAATCAAGACGCAGTTGTGGTCGAAGGTAACAAAATAGGTGATGCCACTTGTCGAAGGCTGAGAGTCAGAAACCAAATCAGTTGACGTTTATATTTTCCTAAAAGCATGGCTTGAAAATTCCCTCTGTCTCTCTGAGTTCCTCAGCAACACCAGAAACACCCCCAGGACCACGTCATGAACAGACGCCCACCCCTGTACCGGAGAACGTCTTGCTCGCAGGGTTACGTGATGGGGAGAAGGGAGCCGGTCCGTGGGAGCCTGTGGTCCCTTTCACCCTGGACGGCAAGGACCTTCCCCCGTCCAGTTCCTTTCCTCCTGCGATGCCCCTCTCTTCTCTCTGGCCAGCTGGCCTCTCCAGCTTGAACCTCCTCCTTGAACGATTCCTATCCCGGTGCCTGACCCTGGATTTGGTAGTTTTAGAAACTCAGTGTTGTCTGGTTAATCCACACCTGATGAGAAAATATGTACTCTCTGTAGCGGGGCCGGGGGGTTGCCTCTCGAGCAACCAGGATTTTACCAATCGCTCAGGAGGCTAGCCACAGATCCGATCGCTTCCTCGTGAGCAAAGAAATGTTTGAAAAAGCCATAATAAACAAGAGTGAGGGTTCCCAAACGGGTATTTATATCAAGCTAACAGAGGTTTATCTGCAGTGTAGCCACTCTTCTTTTGAAATAAATATTTTCAGCTCCTGCCGTAAAGAAGTACAATTAAGTGCAGTCAAACAATTCAAAGGACAAGCAGACAAATTCTCATCAGCCAGCCCTCCTTTTTACTATTCTTTATCAATCCTTGGTTTTTATATCTTTGTAAACCTTATCTCTAATTAATTCAAGTAATTTTCCAGACGAGTCTCTATTGCCTTTGTTTATATTTCATGGAAGATGCTTGAATCTCACAGACATGCTACCTCCATGGGGAGGGGTCGTAATTACTCACGTTTGTACTTTACGCTCCTTATTGGATCACACTTAGAAACGGGCACAAACTGCCTTTTGCCGAAGTTGAAAAATATTTTGTTTGCCTTTAAAAAAAAAAAATTAAAAACAAAAAAAAGAGGGGGGGGGGAGCAGGAACCTAGAATTCGAGGGGGGGGGGGGGGGGGGCGGTCAGAAGGACTGAAAACACATCTTGTCTAACTCCTTTACTCATTAAGCAAGAAAAAAAGGACGCAGGAAGTATTAATGATTTGTTTGAGGTCACCCTGCCATTAAACTTAATTTGCTGGCTTGCTAAAAAGCACAAAGAGAGAGGAAGATAGAGACGGAGAAAGAAAGAGAGAAACAGCAAGAAATAGGAAGAAGCAGAGAGAAACAGAGAAAGAGAAATAGAATGAGACAGAGAATCACAAAGAGACAGAGAAGGGGAGAGAATGAATACATCTGCACTCACTGAATTAATCAACTCTCCATTATCTGAGACGCCAACCTTGTTTCTGGCTATACAGAAAGGGCTTTATGAATATGATAATATTGCCTTCTATTTTCCAATAACCTTTTTTAAAAAATGCAACTGATTTAAACCAAACCAAACCAGCAGACAGTTCACCCATTTCTCCCACCCCCTTCTCCCACCTCTGGTAACCATGAGTCTGTTCTCTGTTTCTATAGCTTAGCTGTTCATTTGTTGGTTTTAGATTCCATATATAAGAGAGATCATATGCTAATTTGTCTTTCTGTCTGACTTATTGCACTAAGTGTAACGCCCTTGAGGTCTATCCATGTTGTTGCAAATGGCAAGATTTCATTCTTCTTTTTAATGGCTAGATAGTTTTCCAGTTTGTGTGTGTGTGCGTGTGTGTGTGTGTGTGTGTGTGAGAGAGAGAGAGAGAGAGAGAGATTTTCTTTATCCATCCATCCACTGGTGGATACTTAGGTTGCTTCCATACGTTGGCTATCGTAAATAATCCTGCAATGGACGTGGGGGCACAGATACCTTTTCGAAATGCTGTTTTCATTTTCTTTGGATAAATACCCAGAGACTAAATTGCTGAATCGTATGGTAGCTCTTTATGTAACGTTTTGAGGAAGTCCCAAACTGTTTTTCCAAAGTGGTTCCCACCACCCAGAGCACAAGGGTCCTTTCCTTTTCTCCACATCCTCGCCAACACTTGTGATTTCTAGTCTCTTCCATAACCTTTTTATTGGGGTTGATATACAAAGAAAGGTACAGAAGCCACAGATGTGCAGCTAGATGAGTTTTTACACAGTGGACATATTTATGTAACCACTTCCTACATCAAGTGATTAAAATCCCCCCCCCCCACAGCAGAAGCCCTCCTGATCTCCCTTCCCAGACACGACACCACCCACCTGCCCAGAAATAATAACTGCTATCCTGACTTCTCTTAGTATAAATGGATTTTACCCATTTTTGAACTCTATGTATAGGAAATCCCATAGAGTATATATATTTCAGACCCGCTTCTTCCACTCAACGTTACAATTATGAGACATGTTCATGCTGTGGCAGTGATGTGTTCATCGTCATTGCTGCGTCGTGTCCATTGGGTGACATAACACAGTTTAATTGTGCATTCGACAGTTGATGGGTGCTTGAGCTGTTTCCAGTGTGGGGTGCTTATGAGCGGTACTGCAATGAATATGTTGTATACACCTTTTAGTGCATATCGTGTGCACATTTCTGTAGATTGCGTGGAAAGCCTGGGTCACTGGATATGCATAAATCAGCTTTAGTAGCTTCCAAAGAGTTTCCCCAAGTGGCGCTAATCTGCTTGAGAAGTCCACTTTCTCCACACCTCCCCATGGTACATCAGGGACTCACTATATCCAGGGAGTCACAAAACAGATTGTGGAATTCTTGGAATTTTCTTTTTTAGCTAAGGGATAAAAGGAAGAATTTAAGTGTAGAACCACGGGAGAGGTCTCTGTTCAGCCCAAATGAAATAGTAAGGAAAAGACAGAGCGTGAATCTGCAACAAGGAAACAGAGATTTGGAAAAACAAATCCACCTACAAGAGTTTGTTAGTTCTTTTAAATTCTTCGACAGGCCACGAAACATGCCAAAGGTCATCATAACCTCAAGAACCTGATTTCTTGTTTGGTTTCTTTTTTTTTTTTTTTCAAACGTTTTTTTTTTTTTATTTATTTTTGGGACAGAGAGAGACAGAGCATGAACGGGGGAGGGGCAGAGAGAGAGGGAGACACAGAATCGGAAACAGGCTCCAGGCTCCGAGCCATCAGCCCAGAGCCTGACGCGGGGCTCGAACTCACGGACCGCGAGATCGTGACCTGGCTGAAGTCGGACGCTTAACCGACTGCGCCACCCAGGCGCCCCTCTTGTTTGGTTTCTTTAGTGAAGTTTCTAACTGCGTTCCTAGGGAGAGGGGAAGCCGCATAACAAGCTGTAATGGCTAGAATTTGCTGCACCTTGCTGTGTTTCATCCAGAAGCCTTTTTAAGTTCTTAAGGTTTTAAGTCTTTTTAAGTTCCCTTGGCTGGTCAAGTCACAAGACGCGAGAGGTTCTCAAGCAACGGCTTTCTTGTCTTTTGCCTGGAGACAAACTTTCTTAGCGTGATTAAAACTAATCCACATTTCCGCAGCCCTCCCAGATTTACGTAACACCCAAACGTATTTACTTAAGCTGGCAAGCAGGATCAGATGCTTTTCCCTGACCAAAAGCTTTTCCCTCTAGTTAAAACTGCGTGATCCAATTAGTAAACAGGGAGTTGGTGGGGTTTTTTCACTCTGAACAGGATACTTCTTAAAACAAGTTACATTGAAGGAAAAGAAGAAGAAAAAAGCCATTCTGAAGAATTATGAGGGCAGATTTAAACAGTAGCGTTATTCACTGTGGGGGGAGAGGGGCATAATTTTTGTCATTTAGTAAAAGGCAAAGTAGCTAGTCCTATTTAGAGCAACCAGAGAATTTCAATCATCTGCCTAGAAAACATATTTGTAATTCCTTGACAAAATATTTAGGGATTAGAAGCGAATTAAAGTTTCTTTTATATACATGTTTATGCTTTTCAAACTTTCTGTGATGAATATTCAGCACTTTATAATCAGGCAGGAAGTTCCCCCCAAATTACACGTAGTTAAAAGATAGTGAGAAAATACACCAAAATGTTCATTGCCTTGGATGGGGGAATTATGAATAACCTTTTTTCTCTTTTTACTTTTCCCTAATTTCTAGATGTGTATGTGTGCATACAAGTAAATGTGGAGCTTTTCTCATAGGAAAATACTAACCATTACTTTTCAAAATCTGCTTGCCCATTTTTAGCCTTTGTGGATGCTGGCCAGAATTCTGGAGATGCAGTTTTAGTGAGGTCCCAATGAGCCTCGCCTGGATTCTGATCATAGCTCTGCCTCTCCTTTGCTGTGTGATACTGTGTAAGTAACTTACCCTCTCTGAACGTCAATGTTCTCATCTGTAAAGTGTGAATAACAACACCCATGTTATGGGATTGTCGCAGTGGTTTAACAAGCTGATATATGTAAAATACCACTATTCAAAGTACAGCATTCTCTTCTTAAGGTTTTCCAGGGATCGAAGCACTTTAGACGTTTTATCTACTCGATTCTCCCTATGAAATCTGCAGGATGTCACGTGAATATCTCCCCTTAGACTACAACAAACATAGGACAGAATTTTTGAAATAATGTGTGATATTTATGGTCGATTTAGAAAAGTAAGCACGTCCTCTAATCTGAGATAACACACATCTTTGATTTTTTTAAAACCATTTTATTATTGAGGTATAGCTAACAATACAATGAATGATACATCAGGATGGGGTGCACAACACAATGATTATATTATGCAATGACGTATGGCTTTGGTCCTTGAGTGTATCTCCATCAAGTTCAAACAGGAGGTGTGAAAACATTAGCTTTCCACTATTGTAAATGTTGCATAAATGTACAAATAAAAGCTATTGATAGGATTACTTAAAAAGAATTATTTAAATATTACAGAGGTTTTTTTTTTAATCATCAGAATACATGTATTTAAGTACTGGGTAATTTGTGTATGTATGTGTGTGTGTTTAATGTATGAAATTGAGATTAAGCGTCTGTTCTCCAAAGGGCGCCTCTGTGGCTCAGTCGGTCAAGCCTCCAACTCGCCTGGTTTGGGCTCAGGTCATGATCTCACAGTTGGTGGGTTTGAGCCCCGTGTCTGGCTGAGTGCTGATGCCATCCATGGAGCTTACTTGCGATTCTCTCTCTCCCCCGGCCCCATTCACTCTCTCTGTCTCTCTGTCTCTCTGTCTCTCTCTCTCTCAAAATGAATAAATAAACTTAGAAAAAAGAGTCTATTCTCAAAAGAGATGCTAACCCCCAAATGTAGTGCTTTACTTCTTTTCTGTGCTGACTCTACAGAGTAACAAGCAGAAAAGAAGGAGAAGAAGGAGGAGGAGGAGAAAAGAAAATGCCAACTTGGATCTACTTACAACTTTATGAGCCAAGATAAGTTTAAAGAAATAACCCGTCTCAAGGGTTGCCATTTGCAGCTAACAACAAACATTTCAGGGGTGAGATGCTTGAGCTGGGGGACAAAGGTGACCGCGTGCAACAGAGTACATCTAACTGACTCACACAACGGTCAAATATGATCAGTTTAGCCTCAGTAGGCCTCCGTTCTGACTACTGAGAAAAAGCAAGTTACCTGTATTTTTGGTCCACAAAATTTGTACTTCAGAGTGAATGGTTGAGACTGTGGTGTAGGCAGGAAAGTGTACACAAAGAAGAAAGTAATGATTTTCTGTGTTTCCTGTGCTATCCGTGTATGACTTCCTTGAGAGTATTTGAATTTTTTTATACCAGTGAATATATTTAAATAGCAATGAGTACTAGAAGCAAATTATATTACATTCCCCATCACTGACAATTAGAACTTTCTTTAAGTTGGCATTTATCTTCAGAATTTTAAAGCTGGAAGGAACCTACGAAGTCTAACATAAATTCTGCGTGTGTGCGTGCGTGTGTGCATGTTAATGTCAAAATAAACCCATAAATGGTGTGTGTCTGAGGGATACAGGTTGAAGAAGGGAGTAGTGAGGGATGGGTGTGGTATTTGCTTTTTCACAAAAGGGATTGAGAGAATAAAGTGGTTTGACTTACAAACACAATGAAACTTTATTGTGTTAAGGTATATCTATGCTAAAACAACACTGAAAATGTTACCATTCGCTATCTGATTCAGATACTTATGTTACAATTAGATTCTCTCTGTTGTCCTTGATAATTTAAAAAAAAAAATCAGTGCTATAAGATTTCAGAAGCCACAAGTAAAACAAGACAGCAACATTGTGTTTTTAAAACTCCACTACCTTAAAAAAATGGCGTTGGGAGTGATGGAGGGGAGACACTATCATGCTCAAATTCATTCTTCGATAATATAATAATAGTTGAAAAATGACCTCTAAATGTTCTAATCATTAAAATCTAATCATTAAAGATTAAATTTTGCTTTAGTTTCTATGGCTGAATTGTTAAGTGGGCATTTTGATACATTATGATTTATAAATCGGCCATGTATACATCTGTTAACTCTTCTTAGAATACCTTGTTAGTTGGGATATCCATAAACACACACAACTGACTTTACTGTTCCAAGAGGCAGGCTGTAATTTCAGCTCTTGTCTTGTTTCCGTGTATATAATGGCAAAGGTCCTGAATCTGGGGTCAACAGACCGGGGGTCAAGCCACACCCCACCACTCATTGTGACAGCCTGGCAAGTCATTTGTTTGATCGCTAAGCCTCAGATGTCACATCTGTCAAGTGAAGGGGATATTCCCCATCTTGGGGGATTCATTGTCACAGTCAAATGAAATAATTAAAGTATTCAACACCATGCCATGGCACGTGTCATAAATGCACAAAAAATATTAGCCACCTAAAATTGGGTCACTCATCATCTCTTTCTTAAATGAAGACATAATACCTACTCCCATACCTTGTCTGAGATCTAAAAACTAGCTTCACATCACCAGGCATACATAACAACATAGGACCTTTAAAAAAAATACATTATGAACACTGCTGCCTTTTAAGCTCAGGATAAAATCTGTATTGACCCTTCCCCTTCCTGATTTGGAAGAGTTGGTGTCAATCTTATTATGAGTAGGAATCAAGGTTTATTTGCTCCCCTGGGGGAGAGCCAATTTCGGCTTCTGTGTTTACAGCTCCCTTCATGCAGTAACAATTTCTAGCTTCTAATTATCCTTTTCCCCCGTCTGAATGCATAAAGTTAGATTGACTAGGGGAAACAAGAAATCTCCCTTTCCCTTGTCCAAGCTGTGAATTTAAAATACCTGTTTTTCATCTTGCCTCTGTCACTTTCACCTACAGCTTCTAGAATAATTTTGACATTTTCTGAATAAATTTATGCAAGACTCAACATGTTTCTCAGGCCTCTGGGTAGGGAAGATCATGGTCGTCTAACACCACGCTGATTCTTCTGGAGATTCAGGAAGACCACTTTAAAACCAATCTCGGCCAGGCCTTTGGCAAAGTGACAGCTGGGCAGCCAAACCCCTCATGAAATTATCCAAACTCGTGTCCCTCTGAGTGGTGACTTTCTGCAGAGACAGAAGTGGCCTTGTTAAATAGTCCTCTGTTCAAATTGCCTGTGTTTGTCATGTCCTACTACTCCCCCAAATACCTTCTTTCTCTGAATCGAGGCTCATAATGAGGACATCGTCTCTTTAGTTTCTATCCTAAATCCGTGATGGAAGGTGCAGGAAGTGGCCTCTTCGGGAAGTAGAAGATAATCGCCAGCTGGGTCCAAAATAAAAGCGAGGTGGTGTCTCAGGCTCCCTTTTGCAGATTCCAAGTTGAAGGAAGATGGACTGTGATCTCTCCAGCGATAGGATTCTTGATGTCGTTTATTTCTTCGCTCTGGATCCAAAGCAGGGATCATACCTCTTCCGGCTAAGGTGAAACCACACCACAGTCTGTCCTGAGCATCATTCCAGGAAACTTTAGGGCAGACACTGAAGTACACAACCAAAAGTCTGAGTGTGTTTCACACAATGAGTAGAACCTCACCGCCCACATGTAGTCCGCTCCAGGAAATGTCATTTCCTCTTCCAGGAAACAAAGGTGTGGAGAACTTCTGAGCAGCAGCCGTGTTTATAAAACAACGAGACAATGTCTGGTCATAAAGCAGAAATACCTAGTGGCCTGGGGAAGGAGAAGGCTGGCTCTACAAGACGCCGGGATCAAAAAGACGTGGAGGTATCCCTAACACCTAACATGTAACAAGAACAGATTTAGATGTTTTGCTCTCAGGGGAGAGTCAAGACAAATAAACAAACACCAACGCAAAACAAAAACAAAATGCTCTTTTTAGATATACGGTGAATATGGTTTTAGAAGAATCGGTCTTTAGATTAATGGGTTTTCAGTGGTAAGACTGCATGGTTGTAGCACAGTAGAGTGGCACGGGTCCCCAGAGACCAGCTGTCCAAAGACAAGACAAGCAGAAAACAGAGGGAATGGCTGTAGCATGCAGGCACTAATCAACAGTGCCTGATCGAGCTGCTCCACACTGGCCTGGGTTTGAATCCTGATTCTGGGACTTTATTAACTGTAAGGTTTGGAGCAAGCTGCATTACCCTTGTAAGCCTCATTAGTCTCATCTCTAAAACAGATGATGATGATGATGATGATGATGATGATATAATTTCTACCCCATAACGTTTACAAAGGGTAAATGAACAGTGCACCAAAAGTGCAATGCACACTTTACATTGCCTCGTATATGGGCACTCAGTACATGATCATCATTATTTGGAACTTTTTAAAAGCCATTGACCACAGACTAAATTAAAAACACACACGAACTTTCCTTGAGCTTCTATACGTGCGTAAGCTCCTTCTCAAATGGTCAGTGAAAATCCCAGCCGTCAGGAATGAGTGGGTTTCCTGCTGGCACTGCAGACGCTCACAGCTGGCCATCTCTTCTTCTCCAAGTGACAGGCTCTGTTTAGGGATGGCTGGAGAAGAACCAGGAGGAAGGCATTTCGAACTAGAAGTTTCTCTTCTGCAGAGAGAAGCTGGGCTTCTCACCGGGGTGAATTCTTCCAGCCTTGTTCCCAGCCATACTTACCTTTCGCCACCAGATTTCAATAGCAAATGTACAGTCAGTGCCTACTATGCGCCAGGCTCTCATGACGCCATGGTGAGCGGCACTCTGAGAGTCCATCTACCCTCGCACCTCCTTCCTGGCTAGGATCTTCCAAGAGGCAGCCTCTCTGTTGGGTGATTCTGGCCTGAGTATCAGTTCAATATGGCTAGAGATTAACAAGTGTGGGAGAGGGGCTAGTTTTCACGGATTGCATCTTTATCCTCAAAAGGAGTGTGTGTTTGTTTTGCTGAGTTCATAGAGATTAGGGGAAAGAGTGGCCCTATCTAGCTTCCCTGCCACAAAGCAGCAATGTGAATTTCTCAAGTCAACACACCCACTTGCGCCTACATTTTTCATCTTTAAATTAAAAGTTGGGAACTAGCTGCCATCAGAGATCCTTTGCAACTGACACTATATATACATCCACGATCAGAAGCCTGTTAATCCAAGATTTTGCTCGTTTTTACCTTTTAAAACTCTCTCTCTCAAAAAAAATATATATATATATTTCTCAGACTAATGTGGTGTTAGAACATTATAGCAACAAAAGCCTGAAGCAAGTACACTTTAAACATTTAGTGTCATGATCGTGAGAGAATCGCTCTGTAACAGTTTTGGTAACCAGACATATAGTTTTCTAACCTGATTGAAAAATTAACCCCAGTCATCCTCATCAGGATCACCATCAGCATCACCAACAAGGTGCAAAGGCTTCAAATGACATGCACCTGTAAGGACATTATACTGTAGCTTGGAGGCTGTCAAAGTTTTAAAGCAATGCAACTTCGGAAACTATACATGAAGCCACAGGGTGCAAAAATAAAAACCAAAAATAAAATACGGTGGCAGCTAGGGCACACAACGTAGAAAAGAGCATCCTCCAAACAGAAAAGCACCCACAGTCCTGGGGAGGTAACTTTAAAAGAGAACTTCAGGAACCATGTCGATGAGCCCTTTTGTAGTGTAAAAAGAGAAACCTGTGAAGTTCTGTTCACCAAATGACCTTGATCCTTCCCTTCGGAAGGGTGGTTTTCGATTTTCAGTTGGGCGAGGCGTGGAGTCCGCTCGAGCTCAGCCGGCGGCAGGTGCCGGGCGCCCCTGGCCGCGACCTCCCGCATCGTCCCCGGGGCCCGGGCGGGCGGCGCGGGGGAGGAGCGCGGGCGAGGGGCGGGCGCGGTGGGAGGGGACGCGGAGCGGGGCGCGGGCTCCTGGGCGGGCGTCCGCTGGGCCGGCTCGGGCGCTCGGGCCGCGGGCTCACGAGCGCCCCCTGGCAGGCGCCGGGACGCCGCCAGTGCCCGCGCCGCCGCCGAGCAGCAACGCCTGGGACCCCGGGCGCCCCGTCTGCAGGTAGGTGAGCTGGGGTGGGGGCGTCGGCCCCGGGGAGGGCAGGGGGTCTGCGCGGGGGGCCGGGGCCGCGACCCGGCGGGGCGGGGTGCGGAGTCGGGGGTAGGCCGGCCCGGGTCCCGCTGCGAGACGAACGGGGAAGGGGGCGCGGGACGCCTGCCCGGCCGCCAGGGGACTAGAGCGCAGCAAACTTTGGGCCACTTGCCTCCGGTGGCATCTTACGCGCGGGTGGCGTAGGGCGCAGCTGACCTTGGCCGTGTGGAGGCCGCTGGGGCTGGGGGGCGCCTTCACTTCTCGTTTTCTCCCCTCTCACCTGGACTTACTGGGGTGGGAAGGAGGGAAGAAGGTGGAAAGTTTTTTATCCTTGGCAAATGCTATAAGGAGAGATGGTTGATGCAGATGGTGACCTGCCCACAGGTCTTGTTTCCTTAGGGTTTGCGAGAGCAGCAGGCAGGGCTGCCAAGACTCACTTCTAAACAAAACCAAATTTCTTTTCAAGGTCCTGGGGCAGGGTGAGGCGGCTCTGTGATAGATAAGGGGGAAAAAAAAGTGTGGTGCTCAATCCTGTAACCTCTAGTGAGATTCTCTGTATTTCGGCATTCAGAGCCACATGTTAAGAAAGTAGAGGTAAATATCTTTATTTTATTGAATTTTAAGAGCCCCAGTTATCTGTGTGAAATTGACTGTTCACGCTAAAGGCTTGGGCACTCCCTATAGGCATGAGTGAGGAGAGGCCCAAAGGTCTGGCCCCGCTGGAGATTCAGATTCTTTCCGCCTGGAGTCTGCCACTGAGCTGCCTTGTCCTTTGAGGTTGTGTAAGAAAAGGTTATTCAGCCATGAGGGTGAAGCCTGTAGGAAAGGTGCAGGTCTGGCCAGGGCCAGGTGCCCACCTGACCCCCTGCACTGGTTCTCTAGACCTTCCCCCTTGGACCCAGCCTTCTGTAGAAGCGGTGGCCAGCACAGCCCCCCTTCCCTGGCAGGGATGTTTGGTGAAGGCGCCCTGCTCCTAAGCTCCAGGGTCCCCCCTCTCCCACCCCACACCCCAACCTTGTGAATCACCAACTTCGTTTTTCCCCCTAACTTTATCTCTGGTAACTCTTGTAAAATGGCAGGCTTAGGGGCGGATGCTTAATCTCTTTAAAAAATGCTGTGTCTAGTGGGAAGGAGGGTGACAAAGGAGGGTGACGTTTACCAATTTGGTTGCAAATTACTTTTGAAGTTTATGCACAGCTGTTTAAAATCCCTCTGAGATCAGTGCCATTGTTTGAGGCAGGTGTCTGTCACAGATTGATGTTGTTAGTCCCTTTTCTGCTGATTGCATGTACGTATATTTAAAGCCTAAGGCACAGGAAGAAGACCTTCTAAAACCTCCAAAGCCTCAGCTGTGAAATTCCTCCCCGTTAGTGATTAAGACTAAATTAAGTCATCTTGTTGGTTGTTGTTGTTGTTGTTGTTTTTTCTTCTCGCTCTCATAAACTTTTATCTCTGGTTTCAAGAGTAACCTGTTCAGCCTCACCAGCCTTTGTTTCACTCCTGTGATTTTCTTGTAAATTCTTAAAATGTGAAGTTCCAGGGAGGACTTCTCATCGCCACCCTTCAATGTGTCATGCTCACTTCCGCCACCGTCTTGTGCCATGGTGGCTCAGAATGGCAAGAAGCGCTTGGGCAAGCTTCTTTGTGGGTCCTCCGGCTGGGTCCACCTCCCTAGGATGGAAACACCCTTGAGTCGGCTCTGAATATCCCTGGGTCAGCTACTAGAACTTTCATTTCTTCTGCTGTTGGCATTTCTCTTTAGATACACAAGGATATTGTACAATTATTTACACCTTCGTCCTCCTTAGCATCTCAAAGATCCCTTTCAACTCTAAGACTCCATTTCCCTTGTTCAGAGCAGGTTCTGGAGGCTCCCCTGAATTGCCCATTTGTCTTTGGTCATTTCTATGAAGGTCCCTCATTTGGTTGTAATATATTCTCTCTCTTCTGGGGGGAAGATGCAGGATTTCATGATAGGACATTTGCCTTCCTTTAAAATAGGAATTAGAATTAGTACTTCCTGTTTTTAATGCATGTCATATTTTAGATTTGCAGATTATGTTGTTTGCTCCCCAAAATATTGCGGATAGAATAATTGCATGTGACTGTTAATAAGGGTTAATAATATTTTCCTCTCAGGTGGTTTCCTTTTTAGAGTCTTCACCCTTTTCTCTTTTTTCTTTGAAGTAATTTTCCTAAATTGTTTAAAATTTTAAAAAAATTATTGTATGATGAAAAATCCCAGGGAACACACATGGATCATGTGATTTCATATTTACATAATTTTGTCCCAAATCATATGTGTAATTGAAAGCAGAGAGAATGGTCTCATGGTGTCATGCACAGCATTTGACTTCTTCATGTCTGTCCATTATCGTAAAACTTCCAGTATCTCATTTTCAAACAGCAGTGCATCTAATTTTGCCTGTTCATGCCTATTCTGGCTGTTAAGGAAGAGATCATGAGACACTCAGAAACACATCGAGGCAGAAAGTTGAATTAAAAGATATTTTCTTGCAATAAAGGAAACATCTTTCAATATCCTAACACATCAAGCATTTATACACAAATCCACATTTCCCTGTCATCTAAACATAACCCTTGGGGCAAAGGGAGAATCAGAGTTTCAGAAATTAGTTTCTGTTCCGCGATTAAATTAGCCCATTTTTAAAGTACTCTCTTTGGCCGAACATGCTTCTACAGGTTGATGTTAACTTTAAGCTAGTAATATTGATGATAATAATCAGAGCCAACAAAAGCAATAAAATAATGGTTTGATTGATGCAGTATTACTTATCATTTGCGTGCCAGGTATGAAGCCCAGAATTTTATATTTGACAAACATTCCTATTTCATGTAATCTTTGCAACGCTTTTATAAATTGCATATTATTATCATCATCACCACTTTCATTTTGCAGGTGAAGAACCTGAGTCTCAAGGAAGTTATATCGCTTGCCCAGGTCTTAACAGCTCGTACGTCTGACTCTGACACAGAGCTGGACAACCTACCAGTTAAGGTTTTAGGTTTTTGTTTTTTCCTTAATGTTTATTTATTTTGTGTGAGAGAGAGTGCAAGCAGGGGAGGGGCAGAGAGAGGGAGAGGGAGATACAGAGAATCCCAAGCAGGCTTTGCACTGTCAGCCCAGAGCCCAACACCGTGCTCGAACTCACCAAGTACGAGATCATGACCTGAGCCGAAATCAAGAGTCGGATGCTTAACCAACTGAGCGCCACAAGTGTTTTCAATCATGACAAAATGGTACACATACCACAAAACTCATCATCGTAACCATTTTGAAAGGTACCTTTCAGTGGTATTAGGTACCTTCACACTGGTGGGCAGCCATCACCACCAGCTATCAACAGAGCTCCTTCATCCTGCAAAACTGAAACTCTGTCCCCATTTAACACTCCCCGTTCACCCTCCCGCCAGCCCCTGGCAACCTCCGTTCTTCGTTTTGTCTTTCTGAATTTGACTACTCTGGGCACCCCATATACGTGAAACATACAGTATTTGTCTTTGTGAGACTTGCTTACCTCACCATAATGTCCTGTAGATGCATATGTGTTGTAGCATTTGTCCGAATTTCCTTCCTTTTAAAGGCTGAATAATATTCCATTGTGTGTGTATATCCTGTTCTGTTTATCTACTCATCTATTCATGGACGCCTGGGTTGCTTCCACGTTTTGGTTTATATATAACACTTTGAACATGGGTGTATAAATATCTCTTTAGGTCTCTGCTTTAAATTCTTTTGACTGGATTCAATGGCAGTTCGGTATATCATATTTTGAGGATACATCATCCTGTTTGCCGCGGTGGCTGCATCATTTCACATTCCCACTAGTGCGTAAAGGTTTCCGTTTCTCCACATCCTCGGCGACACTTGATATTTTCTGGATTTTGTTTGTTTTGATAGTGGTCATCCTCATGTGTTGTGAGGTGGTAAGCAATGAGCTTTTCACTAAATTGTTTGATGCTAGACTCAGGGGTCTATGAGTCTCCTGAGTTCATTGGTCTTTCCTCTCTCTCCTTGTTTATGTACGTTTTTCTAGTGCAGAATCACTAAAGCAACCACTATTTGAGCATCCCCTGAAGGACCAGGGAAACCAGGGCAGGGGGGCTCTTGAAAGATAAAAGGTCCTTCTAGGAAGGGTTGCCCCAACCTACGTGAAGGACCTCGTGATGTAGAAATAAATGGTTGTTCGGGGCACCTGGGTGGCTCAGTCAGTTGAGCGTCCAACTTTGGCTCAGATCATGATCTCACAGTCCATGAGTTCGAGCCCCGTGTCAGGCTCTGTGCTGACAGCTCAGAGCCTGGAGCCTGCTTCGGATTCTGTGTCTCCCCTCTCCCTCTCTCTTTCAGTCTCTGCCCCTCCCCCCCTCACTCCCTGTCTCTCTGTCTCTCTCTCAAAAATAAGTAAACATTAAAAATTAAAAAAAAAAAGAAATGGTTATCAAGAATAAAGGAAGCATGGTGTTAGTGCTAATAACCTTAAATGTATAGGACAGACCTTTTGCAGATTAAAGGCTAGATTATCTCTTGTAGGCAACCAAAACAAGGCTAATTCTTGGGACATCGCAGAGAGCCAAAAGGTTGATGGCTGTACTTTAGTTCATCAAGCTTTTGTTATGAGCCCCAGAGCCACACACTGTACTGTCTAACTCGTAGGGGAGAGGCAGACGAGTAAAGAGGAAATTACAAGGCACTGTGATAATTTCATCATGCATGTATATTGTTATGTGTCAGTTTATACTATGATGGTGTGCAACTGTATTATATATTTGTTTATTTCCTGCCTGTTTCCTCCTCTGGAGGGTAAACCCTGTGAGGGCTAGTGTTTCATCCATAGCTGTATCCCTGACTGCTACAGCAGGGCCTGGCACATAGTAGGCCTGCAACACATAAGCGTATGGTGACTAGGCAAGTGCCGTCCTGGGGATGTACATGGTGCTATGGGAGCACTTAGATTTGGAGTGTCTGAGAAGATATCTCAGCGGAAGTGATGGCAGGTGGCAGTGAGCCCGGTGAGGGTGTTCTAGAAGTGGGGATGGCGTTTGTAGAATGGCCTGGCAGCTTGTGATCGTGACATCCCAGCAAAGGAAAGGAAGAGTCTGGCTGGAGTGCAGCAGGTGAGTACAGGAGAGCGGGGTGAGCCCAGTGGCTTCCCCTCAAAGTGTGTTTGTGGCATCCACTGCCACTCTTCAGTTAAAAGTACAAAGAGCAGGGGCACCTGGGTGGCTAAGTCGGTTGAGCGTCCGATTTGGGCTCAGGTCAAGATCTCACGGTTCGTGGGTTTGAGCCCTGAATCGGGCTCTGTGCTGACAGGAGCCTGGAGCCTGCTTTGAATCCTCTGTCCTTCTCTCTCTCTCTCTCTGCCCCTCCACTGCTCGCATGCTCTCTGTCAAAAATAAGTAAGCATTTTTTTCTAAAAAAAGGACAAAAGGCTGACCCTTCATTGCCCTTGCCTCTCTTATCCTCCTGCTCATCCCCTGCCCTCTGAGCTGTTCACCCTGAGTGAGCACTAAAATAACCCGTAAGTAGAGTGCTGCCAAGACACGGCTGTTTCCAGAGCAGACCACGTGCTGAGTTCATGGTCAGATAAGATGACTCTTCATAGCCCAGGTGGCCAAGAAGCCAAGTCTTTCATGAACATAAGACGAAATGCCCTTCTTGCAATTTTGGGAGAAATGCATTTCAGTTGTATGTGTTGCATGTTTAGAGCAGTGGTCTTAAACCGTCTCTATTCCGTGGCTCATTCATGGACTGATCGCAGTGGTGCAAAAACAGGCCTCTCGCACCATGTTTTTTTTAACCTGCAAGACACAATCCATTGGTGGATTATGAAATTAATGTATTGCTTTGTGACAAGCTTCTCTCTCAAAATGAAATAGAACAGAAAACGCTAACACCCATTTCATGTAGCAAAAGTAATGATTTCATGAAGTTTTCTATCATGGAATTTAGGACATAGTCTCTTTCTCACCTGTTTGAAAATTATAGACTCACAGCATTTAGTTTTCTGTACCCTTCCTGGTAAGTCATGGGATCACACAAGCTCAAGGCTGGAGGGAAGAAGGAGAAATGGAAAGGAAAGTGACATTTGTTAAGCGTGCGGTGTGCCAAGTGCTGGGATACATGGGATCACTTACTCTAAAGCCCTGTGTGTCAGATGGGTCTTTCATGGTTTACGGAGGAAACGCTGAATCGTGAAGATGTGAAGAAACTTGATCAGGGATCGCAGAACAAATTGTTAACCGTGAACCCTGATCTCTTGGCTCCTAATTTAATATTCTTTTTTATGCCTCTGTGGGTTGTCTTCCCCAAGTGTGTTCATCAGTTGGCTGCTTGGGGAAGGTATTTTCTTGAGGAAAGTGGTGTAACCGTATTCACATTTGTTAGGAAGAATGGAAACTTTGAGAGGTATCACATCAGCTTCTTAAAGGACTAGATCAGTGAGGTGGAAACAGTGTTGATTATATAGACTGGGAATCATTCAACCTGAAGTTGACAAAGATGAAAACAGCTACCTCCCCCAAAGCTGTCCCCCGGACGAGCATGGGTAGTGCCATGTGAGATGACATATTTTCCGTCCTAAAGCTGGGGACCCTGGGGCCACTGTCTACTTCTCCCAGTTTGTGTACAGAGGTTGATAAGTTATACTGAGCAAAACTGTGCAACTATGCAAATTCATGACGCTCTAATTCTGCGATTTCTAACAGCAGCCAGGCTCTCAGGCTTTCCCTGGCCAAGCCTCCTTGCTTTCCACAGCAGCCACTTGTGACCATCACCTGCCAGCCCAGCCCCCTACCCTCAGCCTGTTGCCTCGCTTCCCCCTTCACTGAGCAAAATGGAAGTTTTCCTGATGAGAACAGACTGAATTTGTGATCACAAAGCTACAGCCTAACTTCAGCTGGATCTACCCTCCCATCCTTCCTTCCTTTTCACAATGAAAAGAAAAAGAAAAAAAGATGCCTCATTCTCTTGGCTAATAATCTTCCTCCTCCTTTGGTGCTCCGGGACCCATGCCTTCCCCATTCTCGGGCATGTTGTTCTCTTGATTCTGTCCTCTCTCATCTGTGTATTCCTTCCCTCCCTCCTCACTGGCCCCATTCTCACTGCATCAAACACGCCTAAATCCCTTCCTTGTTCTAGCTACTTTTTTCTCTTTCCTCCTCCTCCTCCGTGCCACACTCCTTAAATTGTCCTTTCCGCCTGCTACTGTTTTCTCGCTCCACATGTCTTGCCACAGACATCTGGCTTTGCCTCTACTGCGTCTTGGGAAACTCACACTCCCTGTTGCCAACTCTGACTAAATCCCACTCCTCTCTGAGTTGATTTCTCCTCAGCGGACCCGTGCACTGAGCACTCCTGCAATCTTGGAGCAATGTTTCCCTTCCATCCCCTCTCTCATTCTTCCTCTTTCTTCTCCTCTCCTTTGCAATCTTCTCTCCTTTCTGTCCCCTGGGAGGCTGATGATCCTCACTTCTCTATTCCCGTGGCCACGCCATCCCTCATTCATCTTCCGAGCCGTGTCCTCGCTCGCCGCTACCCAAAACTCACCAATGCAAAGTTCTACCAATCTTTTGCCGCTACTTGATGGATGCATTCGGTACCGAACGCCCCAAACTGAACACATCACCTTCCCCTTTCTCTTGCTGCAAATATTTCCCTACCGCTCTTTTCTGTACCTGGCACTGGCTTCACCTCTTCTCACACAAGCAGAGGTCCTCTAGATGGTTTTCCTTTACTCCTTACCCCAAACCACATTCTGTGAGTTCCGTCCTCTGCACCTCTTCATTCCATCCACCCTTTCCCACCTTCCTTTCCTGCTCTGTGTAGAGGCCACCACTGTTTCTCCTCTGTGTTACTGCCAGAACCTCCTACCTGGTCTGTGACTACAGAAAGTTCTCCATGTTGCAGCTGGAGGCACCCTTCTAGAACCCAGATCTCAGAGTGTCACTCCTAGTATTAAATTCTCCAGTGGTGACCCAGTACACTTGGAATGAAACCCAGACTTTATCACATGAATCAGAGTGTTCTGGTTGATCTACACTCCCCTGTCCTCTCAAGACTCATTTCTCCAGCAACACGTACATCCCATTCCTATAAGTCCAAGCCTCTTTTGTGTTCCTTAGCGGTCCCATGCATCCTGTTGCCCTCATAGAACTTTTTTTTTTTAATGTCTATTTGTTTTTGAGAGAGAGAGAGAGAGAGAGAGAGAGAAACAGTGCATGGGCAAGGGAGGAGGGGGGGGAGCACAAAATCTGAAGCAGGCTCCAGGCTCTGAGCTGTCAGCATAGAGCCCGACATGGGGCTTGAACTCATGAGCCATGAGACCATGACCTGAGCTGAAGTCGGACACTCAACTGACTAAGCCACCCAGGCACCCCCTGCCTTCATGGAACTTTATGCTCAGCCTCAAACCCCTCCTTCCTTTGGTGAATTCCTGTACATCTTCAGAGCCTCACTTAGATAAGCTAGAAAGCTTTTCCTCATCCTACAAATTTGGATTTCATTTCCTTCTACATGTTCTTAGAGGGCATATGAGATCATCCATATAAAGTGCTTAGTACCTTGTATAGCATTTAGTAACCAATCAGTAAATGTTAGCAACCACAGCACCTAAAATGTATTGCTATTGTTTGTTTCCTTTTAGATTCCCCCAATAGATTACAAGCTCTCAGAAGGCAGACAGCACATTCCTACTTATTCTTTGTGGAACTGCCAGCATCCGTCACCATATCTGACATATACGGGAGGTTCTCAATAAGTATTAGTGGAGTAAATAAATGAGCCATACGTTTTAGAACATGTTGTGTGTAAGAGACTATGTGCTAAGTGACAGGAGAAAGGAATCCCAAACTAGGGGTTTAAATATTTGCACAAGTAGAATCATTATCATCTTGGCCCCAGTCCTCTGAGTCTGAATACATTCTAGAAACTAAGAGCCGGAGGTAATGGGAAACATTCAAAGATGCTAAAGGCAATTTGCTACAAGGTAAAAACTCCCATCTCCCCTACGTATGGTGTGATTTTCTCCCTCTGTCACCCTCAGTCTTTCACTTTGATGACCATTATAATGCCAACAATAAAAGGAAGAAAGATTAAACCGAGAATGATCAGGGAATACAAAGTCATCTTAAAATATTCTGAGGGGCGCGTAGGGGGCTCAGTTGGTTGGGCGTCTGACTTCAGCTCAGGTCGTGATCTCGCGGTCTGTGAGTTCGAGCCCTACATCGGGCTCTGTGCTGATGGCTCAGAGTCTGGAGCCTGCTTTGGATCCTGTGTCTCCTTCTCTCTCTCTGCCCCTCCCCCGCTCACGCTCGCTCGCTCTCTCTCTCTCTCTCTCTCAAAAATAAACATTAAAAAAACATTTACAATATTCTGAAATACCCTACAAGCAAAAGGATGAGGCAGTAGGTAAACATTAAATGTAGATATACCAAGAACTCAAAAACTATTTTAATGAAAAGAAAATATAAAAGATTAAAAGAGGTAAAAGGACTTTAATGAAATGATAAAAGGTGTTACAGAATCTTCAGAAAAAAAAAACATAATCATCTTGGAAATTCATTAAGGCAGGTAACAGGAAAGGTAAAAAGTAAAGGACTAAATTCAAGAACAAGGATGATAAAAGCATGTCAAAGATAAAATCATTGAAAGCATTCAAAGAAAAATGTTTTATTTTTTAAACTTTTAAAAATAAATTTTATCTTCTCTTTGGTCAGTTTTTTTCATGTTTATTTTTGAGAGAGAGAGACATGGATTGTGAGCAGGGCAGGGGCAGAGAGAGAGGAAGGCACAGAATGTGAAAGCAGGCTCCAGGGTCTGAGCTGTCAGCACAGAGCCCCCAGTGCGAGGCTCAAACTCATGAACTGCGAGATCATGACCCAATGTGGAGCTCAAACTCATGAACCACGAGATCATGACCTGGGCCAAAGTCAAATGCCTAACCAACTGAGCCACCCAGGTGCCCCTCTTGTTTTTTTAAAGTTTATTTATTTACTTTGAAAGCGAGAGAGAGAACATGAGCATGGGGAGGGGCAGAGAGAGAGGGACAGAGAGAGAATCCCAAGCAGGGTCCGTGGTGCCAGAGCAGAGCCCAATGCAGGACTCGATCTCATGAACTGTGAGATCCTGACCTGAGCCGAAATTAAGGGTCAGATGTTTAACTAACTGAGCCACCCAGGTGCCCCTCAAAGAAAAATGTTTGAAAAGTAAAGAATAATAAAGTACTTCAGGGGGCTCACTTAAAGGTAGACTAAGCCAAAAACATGAAACCAAAGGGGGAAAAATACCATAATCTTTTAAAGAAGATAAAAAATAAATCCCAGCAATAGAACAACGAAACAGGCACATGCATAAGTTCCTAACCATAAGTAAGCCACAGCTAAGACAACATTAAAAGTGGAGTGTAGGATTCTGGCTTGTAACCAAAAAAAAAAAACCCACCTAACCTTTATGAGATTTCAGAGGCAGATTTCCAAGCATACTTTGCTGCACGGGTAGCCTTGTGTTTCAGGGAAAACAAGCACTGTGGGTTCCACTGTGGCCTTTCCCTCAAGTGGAGTGTCAGCATGTGGTCAGCTAAGGACCACCCAGTAGTTACACTCACCTTTGCCTGTAGAATCAGGGAGACGCTTCTCACTGTGCAAGACTTAGCCTCCTCTGCATTCCAGCCGCAGTGACTTCACCATCCCAAGTATCAAGTGTTCCTTTGGGAAATAAAATAAGGAAGCCCCCTAAACTCTAAGTGCGTTCCTGCCTCTGTTCGTGAAAAGCTCTTCTCAGCCAGAGTCCCTTCGGGCAATTACAAAATCGGTGTCCTTTCGCGATCTACCTTTGCTGTGTAGCTTATAACGTGTTTATCCTCTCTCTCATACTTTCTTGAGTCTCTGGGGCCTTGCAGTTTCTATCCAGCTCGTAACCAGAGCTCAGTAGTGATACTTTAATTCAGCTCGTATCTCCTGAGAAGGCTCACCTAAGGGCACGGGTCACGTCTTCCGCGTCCTTCTTTTTCTTTAGCTCGTGGCACCGAGCTCAGGCTGCATCTGGTCCTGAAGGGGATCGGGAAGCCTCAGGGAGTCGGGGAATCTATTTTACTTTCCTCCAAATACCAGTGTGAAGGACTCTATGAATATGACATTTCTCAGGGCCTGATCGTTAGTATTTAAGAGCCCTAAGCTCTGCAATTTTTGTCCGTATTTGCAAGGTTGGCTTTAGGGATCTAAGTGAAAAGTGGTTCCTAGAGCCCCAAGTAGATGGTTGCAATTTGCTGTGCTGACTTCTGGTAGCCAGTCCCTACCTTGACATCTGCCTCCATAGTTCTCTGGTGCCTTCTCTGCCCAACACTCCCAGGCTCCTTGCTAAGTGGGGGCATATGGTAGTTGGTACACAGGGTATTACGAATCCGAATTAGAGAGTCACTTTCAGTGGAAGAGATTGCAGAGATGCTCTGGGGTCTTGTGGCCTCACGTCCTGGCCCTGCTTTTGTCCTGCTTTTCCGTGGCCACACCAGTCTTTCATGGCCATCTAGCTATGAAGGCGAATGGGAGGGTCATAGACGTGGGGGCGAGGAGAGAAGGAGCTGTTCCCCATTCCAGTTTTCCATATTGACCAAAAGGCGCACGAGTTGGATGAGGGGTCTCTAGGATTCCTGGTGATCCTAATATTTTGTAGCTGTTTTCTGGGAGTTCCTTTGATGTCCACATATTCACTGGGGTGGTACGGTATTAGATAAGTGTCAAGGTTCCCAGGCTCTGGCTAGCCCATGTGCACGCATTGGTGAACAGTCTGGGTGATGAGCCAACGTCACCAAGAGAAGAATGCGTGACCCTCCAAGAGGGTACTGGTCCTCCAAGAGGAGGCAAACCTACCTTGCCCAGTGGTTTTTGTTCCTGGAAGATAAGTGAATGAGGAGCAGCAGCCAGAGAGGATCTTCCCTCCTCTAAGAAGGGAATTTTTAAAAAATTTCCTCTGCGTTAGTTACTCAGAAAGAATAAATTAGCATGGATTTTTATACATAGGCTCTTTGGAAGGGGTGATATTCATAGCAGCCATAAATAAACTCTTTCATAAGAGGGACTTGAATCTCCCTGCCCCTCACATATAACCGAGTTTTATAAAAATCCTTTTCATGTTGATGAAATAATTCAGTGACAAATAGCCTGCATAATTCCAAGTTCTGGAGCAGAGGCAGCTGAAGTATTTGCCAAAGGCACAGCACAAGGTACTTGAACCTTCCTTCCTCTGTTCCAATGAAAAGAAGGATTTGACTAGTGGGATTCTTTCCTAGTTCCAGGGCACTGAGATTTGTTAATATTTACAGTACACTTGAGATCTGAGAGGGAAAGTGCTTTAGGAGAGTAAGCCACATGCACAGGAGGAAAAGGCTTTTTGTCACCTATTAAAATAAATGTGACATATTTGACACACACAAAAAAATAGTTGCCAACGTTGCTAAGCGTAAATTAGCACATGAATTTTGAAATTAATTAAGTAAAACTCATCCATTAGTCGTTTCTCCTGGGTGGAGCTGGTGGAGAGAAATGTCAACACATGACATCATATTTGAATTTTGTTTCTTCAATGGAAATGAAAGGAAGGAGTCCCTCCCGTCCAGAGAGCAGACTATTAAGTATTCAGAACAGAGAGCATATATGTTCATTTAAATATATAAAATTGATTTTCTCCTGGAGAAAAATTATAGATATTTTCTCATGGAAAAATAATCTAGTCTCTTGGGTCTAAATATCTAGACCTAGAGAGAGATCACACTATTTATTTAAGTACTGTCCTATCTCAAGACACTTTGCAATACAGCTATGAAAGCAAACTGTAAAGAATCCTCAAACATCCTGCAGGTCTAACAAGTGAAACATATATTTGTTTGGATATTTGTCTAGAAACCAGCAACAGGAAAGGTTAGACGGAACTCTGGGGAATTTTAATCCGCACGCCGCATTTTCTTAGCCTTTTGCAAGATGGAGTCAGAGGATTACATTTTCTAAGAGCTGCCTTTGAAAAAGCTTGAGCACTAATCAGTTAAGTGTGACATAGGCTTGAAATGAGATTTGGGAATAAATAATCGAGGGTGAAGTACAACCTAACACATATTGACAGTGGGCTGGTGCTATTATCCTGAAATTGTCAAGGCTGCAGTTTATTATTTATTTGACCCAGAGTGTTGCTTTGGATGTCAATCACTGCGTAATGAACGTCCCCCAAAACTCAGTGGCTTCAAACGGCATCGTTTTATTTGCTCATGATTCCCCGGATGCGGGATTTGGGCTGGCTCTGCTCCTCTGGGCCTCACCTGAAGTCTCTCATGGGACTGCGGACAGATAGGAGATGAGATCTCCTTGAACTTGTTTTCGTGGTGATTAGAGCCTAAGAGTGAGTGTTCCGAGCACCCAGAGGCCAAAGCCGAGGTCTCTCAGGGGCCACACTGAGCATCAGCACTGCTGCGCTTGCCTGCTCAGCACGTCAGGGCCAGCCAAGGTCACAGGCAGGGGCGTTAGGCTGCACCCCTGCGGGGCAAGGCTGAGCAGCATTGCAGAAGAGCTGCGCAGGGCACAGTGTGGTCACGGCCCTCTTTGGAGACACGGTCTAGCACAAGTCATTAGGCCATCTGGTAAACCATGTCACAGAGGGGACCTCACGTTCGTGTTCATGTTCAAGTTCCCACGCATGCTGGGCTCTGCTGACAGAGGTGCTAACGCGCAATCTGAAGGCAGCTCTCCACTTCACAAGTCCACGGTGACTCTGCATCACCCGCGGAACATGAGTCAGAGCCTTGGCATGGCTTGCCGGGCCCTTCCCACCCTGTCCCCCCCCACTCCTGCAGCGTCCCTGCTCAAGGGCCTGAGTGCCTTAGGTCTTCAGCTGGTCCACGTGGGACCGTGTGCTGGCACGCACTCCCCCCCCACCCAAATCCCCCAGCACACACGGACACATCCCCCGTGTGCCTGGGGTCCTGCAGCGATGGCACTGTCCCCTCCCATCCCCGCTGCCAGTGCCCACGGAGCGGGCATCTGTCTCTCTCTCTGCCGTCCAGCCCTCGCCTTTAGCAGACAGCCCCCACCGCCATCGAGTGCTGTGTACCATTTACTGATGTCAGTGTCCCAGGGCGATGGCCGGGGAGTCCAGACAACCCCAGGCAGGAGGAAGGGGGGGTGTGATGAGGGGGAAGGTGAGCTGTGTGACGGAGCCCGCGTGGCGGGTGCAGCACGAAGTGCAGGGAGAGAAGGCACTGGATAAACCCGAGACGAGACACAAGCACAGCAGGTAGAACAGAAAATTCAGTGAGATGTGGCAAGGGCAAGGCACGTCATGGTGAAGGCAGCACCACACAGCCTTCCGTCACACCAGCCCCGTGGCCCCCACAGAGGTGTTCGAGGAACCTCCCTCCAGGGCGTCCCAGACCCGAAAGGACCCGCCGGGACACCCGATTCAAGCACTGTGTGTGGCTCTCAGCCAGTGACCACCCGTCCTGAGAGGGCAGAGGAGAAGCTGTGCAGACAGAAGGGAAAGCGTGTGGGACAGTCATTCCCAAAGCCGAGACGTCTATTGTGTCACTGGGGGGAATACCTCGTCCCTCAGTTGACCGGATCATGTGAATGTGACACTGACGGTGATGTGCTGGGCTCTGGTGTCGAGGCACAGGCGACACGGTGTGACTGGGGACAGGTGAGCTGGCAGCTAAGCCCTGACCAAGAAGCCCCACCTTGAAAGAGCCCAGAGTCATTTTCTGGCTGAACTGTATAGGAAGTAATCATCGTGCGAAAGTCTTTTTCCGGATACCAGATTCTGCGCTGGTCAACTTCTGTCCATTAGCTCATCTGAGGTAGGTTCTCTTATTGGCCTCACTTTGCAGGCGAGGAGACAGGTGAAGCAGCTTGTTCGAAGTCACAGAGCTGCTGGATGTAGGAGCTGGAACTTGAACACAGACAGTTTGATGCTCTAGTCTCTACTTTGTGCCACCATGCTTGGCGAAACCTGAATTCCGCGATATACTGTAGTCACGGACTCGTTTTTTAAAAAATGCTCCTTGACATCGGTATGAATTCTGAGATGTGAGTTTTGAGAGTTCCTCCCCTCTTTATATCTCAATTACTGTTTGGGGCACATTGAAAAATGGCAAATTCTATCATAGATGGACACACACGTGTACCTGTATCCTGGCCGCTATGACTTGTAAAAGATCCGTGAGAAGAAAGTTTGTTTAATTAAAAATGAGTGAGGAATGCAGCCAGATGAACCTTTCTGTAATAATAACGTTGAAGTCTGAGCTTTAGCTTTACGGGATTGTTCTAGAAATTAGGTGAAGGGTATATTGTTATACTGTGAGGTATACTCAAGTTGCTTTTTTAGCATATGCCTGGTGTAACTTTGTAATTTGCTTTTTGGTCAGGAACCACTAAGAAGGTTCACGTTAAGTTTCTGATCTTTTTATGTCTATTATTTGTTAATTGTTATTACTTGACAAGTTCCTGAAGCACAAGATTCCAAAAAGTTCAGAGGCCTTACTTTTGCTGATGCTTTCCAAAGATTAATTTTTTTCAATCCCAAGAAATGTGTACTTTATTATTTTCTTGTTGTTGGTCTGCAGAATAAAATCAGGAATACAATAGATGCTTCATTGTTTAGCCAAACGACAATTTTCAGAGGCTGAGCAATTCACTCAGTATAAATAAGTTATATCCCTGAGAATATCTAAGTAGTTAAGTCACAATAACCGCCAAGGCACAGGACATCGTGATCCATTATCTCAGAGGCAGAAACCAAGTGTCTACTTATCCTTCCATCTTACCTGGACCCCTGATGTGTCAGTACATTTGGAGGGAAATTCAGCCACAGAGAAGGGAAAGGAGCCGTGAACAGGACAGAGGATTTTTTTTCCCCCTTGGCGTGGACTTCCCAGCAAATCAAAGGGTGACCTCTTTTGGAATGCGACTTCCTCCCTGATCTCACAATACCTTCCGTTGCACTGCCAGAAAGTTCTCACTTCACTTTACTCCAGTACCTGAAATTCTGTTAACTAGAAGTTTAGGGAACAGAGATCGTCTTAGAAATGCCCGCCCTGATGAAGTTTCCTTCCCACGCGAGAGGGGCTTAATCAGTAACTTAGACAAGATAGGAATCTTTTTGAGAAGGAAGGCTGGAATTTATTCAGTCCACAAATGTTAATTGATCAAGCACGTAATTGGTCATTGGTCAGGGATTGATCTAAGTGTTGGGGGTGCAGGGGAGAGAAGGGGGCCCAGATCCTGGCCCGCATGAAAACTACTCTCTTTTGGAGGATAAAGACAATAAAAAAAAAAGGTAAACAGTACCTAAATGAGATAATTTAGATTGTGAGGGAGCTATTAATCGCTGAAAAAAAGTGAAGAACTAAGCAGACAACTTTCTGGAACATGGCCTGCTCTTAGACTACTAAATGCTTTGTTTTTATGGAGAGTGAGGGAGAGGAAAAATAGCTGGTATTTTTTTTTGCTACAAAATTATGGCTAAAAAAAAAGGGAGTGCAGACAAGTCATGAGATGACAGAAGACCATATTCTGCCCTTCCCTGGTTCCAAGTAATGTATAATTCTCATTTTCTGCATTCCTCTCTGAAGCCTGGGGCCATGGCTACTTTTCCATCACTGTGTTCCTTTGTTGGTACATGCCTGGGACATAGTTGGTGGTCAACCAATATTTAGAATCAGATTATTATGGTTCCTGTTAGCAATGAGGAGCAGCAATACCTTAAAATATATATATATGTTTTAAGCTTATTTATTTATTTTGAGAGAGAGACAGCGCTCATGCAAGTGGGAGAGGAGCAGAGAGAGAGAGGGGGAGAGAGAATCCCAAGCCGGCTCCGCACTGTCAGCACAGACCCCAAAATAGGGCTTGAACCCCCAAACCGTGAGGTCATGACTTGAGCTGAGATCATGAGTCGGACGCTTAACCAACTGAGCCACCGGGCACCCCTAAAAAAAAAATCTTAATTTTGTTCTGCCTATTGCTACAACTTCTGCAGGTTAGCACGTGAGCAGAAGGAAATTAAAAGGTGACCTAATTAATTCCCACTCGTGTGTTGCCAGCCCCAAAGCTTTCACTTCCTATCTTCTTCATAACTTCCACATACACCACATCTGAAGGGGTGCGCCTTGCTGTGCTTGAGAGCACGCTCAGTACTCTAAATGCTTCCTTGGGAAGGGAAGGACCCTTCTTCATTTTTAAATAGGGTCTTTTACTCCCCCCCCCAACTTTCTTAAATCCTAACGATAAAACCGTCTCTTAGAATTTTCCCCAAATGTTAATAATACTGAGATGAACATAGTCAATATGGAATGTTAGCCTGTATAAATAAGAGTCATTCTCCCCAGACTCTTCATTTTATTTTTTTATTTATATATTTTTTAAATATATGAAATTTATTGTCAAATTGGTTTCCATACAACACCCAGTGCTCGTCCCAAAAGATGCCCTCTTCAATACCCATCACCCATCCCCCCCTCCCTCCCACTCCCCATCAGCCCTCAGATTGTTCTCATTTTTTAAGAGACTCTTCATTTTAAAGGCAAGGAGAGTGGGACTCAAAGGAGCCAAGCAAGACACTCCGAGTGTCGCAGCTGTTTGGGGGTCAGGTCAAGATCACGCTGTAGACCTCTTCACTCCCACTGTTTTTAACTCTGACTCCACACCAACCTTAATAAATACCGGGGATCTCCCGTGCCAGCCTCAAAAATTCAACTTCAACCTAAACATCTTGCTTCTCCTCCTGTATCAAGGTGACCCTATCTTCACAAGTGAAAGGGGCGTGATCCTATAAATGACAATATTCCAGCAAGCAGGGACTCTGCTGAGAACATTTGGCTCCCAGGCACTCTATGGGGTCAGTCCACCAGCTTCCCGGGCCACAGCAGTTTCCCAGACCTTCATGCTGTGCCCATGAAGCTTCCTTGCTGAGCCATGATCTTCATTTCTTTACCCCATATCTTTTATCTCAGTTTTCTGGTTGTATTTTATCTAAGTCATCTTTACTTTAGTTGAGCTAAACCTGTGGTTTTGCAAATTAAATCAGTTGTGGGTTTCTGCATAGATCTCCATGTGTTTATGAAGCCTTTAAAAAAAATAGCATTCTATGATTTCATCTTTATTGTTGTATGAGGGGAGATTTGTTTTCCTTAAGGTTTTTTTTTTAAAACAAATTCAAAACTGTTTAGAAGAACATACTTTAAGAAACCGAAACGCTTTTCAAAACTATAATTTTAGCCCCAGTTGAATTCCCTTAAAGTTTTGAAGTTTGATTGTAATGAAGAGATCATGTGGCTTTTGAGCCTGGACTTTATGCTTAAAAGGAGAGATGCTGTTTCATGTTTTTCAACATGGAAGAGATTTTGGAAGGCATCTTTCATAGCTGCTGTGGAGGAGAATAGGCAGCATGCAAAAATGAGAGGGTGGTAATAATTAGGAATCTACTGTAATAATTGAGAGAAAATATCTGAAGTTCTCACGCTAAAATACTGAAGAGCTGGGATCAAGTACAAAATAACCAGATAGGATTCACAGGACTTGCTGCATAGTTGGATACAAAGGTGAGGTAAAGAACTCAGCGTTCAGTCCAGTATTTGTAGCTTGGGAGACTCAATAGATGGCCATTGCCTTGATCAAGACGGAGGAGAGAGGAGAGGTGTAGGCACTGAGGAAAAGATAGAATTTGTAGTTATTTTGGTTGTGTGTGGAGAGCTGGTGGAACACCCCTTAGAGAGGTCCCAAACATAGCTAAAGCGTAGCATTGAAGGAGGTGCAAGTATAGTTTAAGAAAAACATACCTTGTGAGGTTATCACTGAGTAGAAGATCACTGAGGCCATCGGCATGGATGAGATTGGTCAGAAAACAAAGTCAAGTCCAAACCTGGATGTATTCCATAATATCCAGGCAAAGCCATCTGGGCCAACACAATAGACGAAGAGTGGCCAAAGGGATGGAAGGGACACAGGAGGGAAGAGGGGCAGTTGGCATGTGACATGTAATATCGAGGAGGCAGAGCAAGAGCAAGCCAGTGGATCTGGAGGTGGGCATCATCGCTGCCTTTGCAACAGCAAGATTAGCAGGTTGGTGGGCGGCAGAAGCCAGCGGGTGGGAAAGCCACTAGAAGGCGTGGAGATGATGGTTGGGGAAGCTCCTTGTGAAGGAAAAAGGCAGAACCACATGCAGGAGAAGCAGTGTCCAATGTTGTCAGGGGGAGGAGGTGTGAATGTTTGCAAATGGGAGTGGGAGAGAGGCCAGGGGGAGGAGGCGTGAATGTTTGCAAATGGGAGTGGGAGAGAGGCCGGGGCCACAAGAGTGACAAGCGGGGAAGGAACAGAATAGTTGCAGGGGCGCCTGGGCTGCTCAGTCGGTGAAGTGTCCAACCTCAGCTCAGGTCATGATCTCGTGGTTTGTGGGTTTGAGCCCAGCGTCGGGCTCTGTGCTGATTGCTCAGAGCCTGGAACCTGCTTCGGATTCTGTCTCCCTCTCTCTGCCCCTCCCCTGCTTTCACTCTGTCTCTCTCAAAAGTAAATAAACATTAAAAAAAAATTTTTTTAAAGAAAAGAGTGGAAATAGAGGGAAGGAAGCTCAGCAGATATGTGCCTCGTGGCTTCCGTTTTCTCATTGAAATGGACTAGTTCATCTGCCAGGGTGGATAGAAGGCATTCCTGCGTTTCTGGAGACTTCAGGGGAACAAGGAGGCAACAGTCTGTTCGGGAAAGGGGAAGGGAAGTGGCCCAGGAGTGAGAGAGAAAAAAAATACAGATTGTTGGCAAATTCAGTAATGAATCAAATACTTATATTATTTGTTGCCTTTTTTACAGTAAAGATACACATAGCACAAAATTTACCTTTGTAACTATTTTTAAGCCAATAGCGCAGTGGCATTAGATTTGCTGGTCACGCACTCACCGCTGCGATCGATTTCCAGAACTTTTTCATCATCCCAAACAGAAACTCTGGGACCCTGCTAAGCAGTAACTCCCCATTACTAGCCCCTCCCCCAACCCCTGGAAGCCACCGTCACACTCTCTGTCCCTGTGGATTTATTTGCCCGTTTTAGATATCTCGTATTTGTTGCTTTTAAAGCACGATTCCATAAAGTAAGAGAAAAGGGAATATCACAAAGGTAGTAATTCTTACTTTAATGTTCTGTAGATGAAGAGGTCATTTTTAAAACATTTTTTGAATATTTATTTGAGAGAGACAGAGCATGCAGGGGAGAGGCAGAGAGAGAGGGAGAGAGAGAATCCCAAGCAGGGTCTGGGCTGTCAGTGCGGAGCCTGATGCGGGGCTGGCTGGAGCTCACGAACCGTGAGATCATGACCTGAGCCAAAATCAAGAGTCAGAGGCTTTAGTGACTGAGCCACCCAGGTGCCCCATTCTTACCTTTTCATTTTTAGTCTGTCCAGTGGAGTTTTCCAGAAGCTGCATGTTGTGATAGCAACAGACTGGATGCAGACATAGATACGAGAATCCAGCTGTCTTTTGTGAAGCAAGACATTAAAAAGATTTGCAAAAACATAAAAGAGTGCCACATTTCTCATTCGTTTGTCTTAAAAAATATTACCTATCTGAAACTATTGTTATGTTAACATATATAATGGACTTTTATTGTTATTTCCAGTTAATAATTGTTTTTACATTTTCTTGGTGTTATTTTCTGATACAGCAAATAGATTTAATCCACGTAAACCAAAGCTCTTAGGCAGCCTTGACAATTCTCAACAAGGTAAAGGAATCCTAAGACCAAAGACTTTGTTTTCTTTTTTAAATTTTTGTAATGCTTATTTACTTTTGAGAGAGAGAGAGAGAGAGACAGCATGAGTGGGGAGGGGCAGAGAGAGAGGGAGACACAGAATCCGAAGCAGGCTCCAGGCTCTGAGCTGTCAGCACAGAGCCCGACACAGGGCTCAAACCCATGAACCGTGAGATCGTGACCTGAGCCGAAGTCGGACACTTAACTGACTGAGCTACCAAGGCTCCTGTAAGACCAAAGACTTTTAGAGCCACTGCTACAAAGTAAGCAGAGTGAATAAATCGAGACTGTACATATCAGCAAGAATGAATGTCTTTATCAAACATAAATGGAGTTCCAGAAGAATATAAACAATTTCTGCTGCATTTCAAAGCCAGTAAAATATGTTACCTATTATAGATATATATTCTATCTATAGGGATGCCTATAGGGTAGCTACTCTTGATTTCAGCCCAAGTATTGATCTCACAGTTTGTGGGATCGAGGACAGCATCAGGCTCTGAAATGACAACATGGAGCCTGCTTGGGATTCTCTCTCTCCCCTTCTCTCTGCCCCTCCCCTACTCCTGTGCTTGCTCTCTCTCTCTCTTTCAAAATAAGTAAACTTCTAAAAAAGAAGATATATATATAGGTATATACTACATGTCTCAAAAACTGGTGGAAATAATAAACTCCAAAGTCTGGATAGTAATTCTCTTTGTGGGCAGTGGGAATATGAAAAAGAATGCAGTCAGTGGAAGGACATTGGAAACCTGAAATAGATTGGTTAGCTTTTCCTGTTTAGGTTGGATGCTACGTACAGGGTGTTCCTTCAGTTATTTTCTTTAATGTTTTTGTATGCCTGGAATGTTTTATAATACAGTTTCAAAACTAATAGCTACACAACTCAACAATAGCGACAAAAAAAAGCCCAATTTAAAAGTAGGCAAAGGACTTGAACAGACACTTCTCCAAAGATATGATACGAATGGCTGAGAAGTGTGTAAGACGCTCAACGTCACTAACTGTTAGAAAAATGCACAGTGAGATGTCGCCTCATACCTATTAGATGGCTTCTCTCAAAAAACCTCGCGTCAGCAAGGATGTGGAGAAATTGGAGCCCTTGTGCACTGTTGTTGGGAATGTAAAATGGTACATCTGCTATGGAAAACCAGATGGCAAGTACTCAAAAAATCAAAAATACAGTCATAGTATGATCCAACAGGCCCACTTGTGGGTATACAGCACATCTCTGTTCACAGCAGCATCATTCACAATAGCCAACCCAAAGATTGTTCGGGTTGTACAACCATTGCTAGATGAATGGATAAACAAAACGTGGTATGTACGTACATCAGAATTTTATTTGGCCTTAAAAAGGAGGAACATTCCGATATATTCTGTCACACGCATGAACTTGAGGACATTATCTAAGTGAAATAAGCCAGGCACAGGACAGACAAAAGCTGGTTCATTCCACTCACATGCAGTATCAAAATAAGTCAGTCATAGAAACAGAAAATAAGATGGTGGTTCACAGGGGCCAGGGGGAGGCAAAATGGGCAATTGTTTAATGGGGACAGAGTTTCAGTTCTGCATGATGGAAAGTTCTGGAGATCTATTGCACAACAGTGTGCATATATTTAAAACTACTGAACTGGATACTTAAAAATTGTTACAATGGTACCTTTTTTTTTTTTTAAGTTTATTTTGCATGAGAGAGAAAGCACGAGCAGGGGTGGGGTTGAGAGAGAGAGAGAAAAAAAGGGAGAGAGAGAAAGAGAGAGAATCCCAAGCAGGCTGCACACTCAGGGTGATCCCAACGTGGGGCTCAAACTCACAAACCATGAGATCATGACCTGAGTCAAAATCAAGAGTCAGATGCTTAACCCACTGAGCCCCCCAGGTGCCCCGAGATGGTACCTTTTATATGTTATAGTTTTTACCACAATAAGCAGATTAATAGTTACAGCAAGAGTTTGTCTGACCTAGGGATTTTCGGTTTCCTTGCTGTCCCTCCAGTCATTGTTAAAAACAAATTTCATATATTGAAAAAAATAAATAAATAAAAATAAAAACAGTAAATTAATTAAATCTGAATGATCTAATTATATTTCTTGCTCAGACTCCCTGTATCTAGTCTGATTTGGGCTCGTATTGAACATTCTGCCCTTCCAGAATACACTCTATTTCCTCTCCCCTACCTCAGTCCTACCTGCAGGAATTCTGATGGATCCCACTGGAGGATGCCTGACTAAGTTCTGCTTTCTCCTTGATACAGTCAGGGGCCATTCTAAGTCCTATGGATCCCTGTTGCCTTGAGGGATTCGGTGCACTTAATTTGTATACAACCTATTGTCCATTACTCATTTCCTCTATATATTGATTGTTAATTTTCAGAGATGTTTGATCACCCCAATTAGAATTTAGGCCATTGGAAGACAGGGACAAATAATGCTTTTGTCACGCTTATGTTTGCCTGTCAATGAACTTTGCACGTGACTAGCACACAATAAGACCAGAGAATGAATGAATGATCAAAGGAATGGATGGATGTATCCCTGGGATTTTAAAGATGTACCTGAGCTGAATATGGTAAAAATTAAGTATAACGTCTTCTCAGAACTACTATAGCTCTGGTTTCCCTCTGCTTTCCTTATATTCCTTGCCCCAAACCCCAATTTTCCTCTCAACAGCCACATCTTGCCTTATCTGGAGAGGCAATTCTACCCCAAGCCTGGATGGAGAGTGAGTAAGGTTGTCTTTATTCCCCTACCCTGCTCCCCCTGGCACCCCTGCCACCCCGTTTTTATGGCCCTTTCTGTTTTAAGGGGCTTACTGTTAACTGACACACACATAAAAAGATGGCAGGTAGCAGAAATAATAAATATCAGGGTTTGTACAGCATAAGAGGAATGACTGATATTTGGTGTTTGATATCTCTGATCTCAATTCCTTACTACTCTACTTACAAGCTGTGACAATTTATCTCTTTTTAAAATTGTGGCAAAGCATAAGAGACTGTTAAAAACTGAGAACAAACTGAGGGTTGATGGGGGGTGGGAGGGAGGGCAGGGTGGGAGGGAGGGCAGGGTGGGTGATGGGTATTGAGGAGGGCACCTTTTGGGATGAGCACTGGGTGTTGTATGGAAACCACATTTTGAGAAAAAATTTTATATAAAAAAAAAAAAAACAAAAAAAAAAAACAAAAAAAAAAACAAAAAAAAATAAAATAAAATTGTGGCAAAATATACATAGCATAAAATTTGCCCTCTTCACCATTTTAAAGTGTACAGTTCTGGGACATGAAGCACATTCACACTGTTGTGCAGTGAATGGCCACCATCCATCTCCAGAGTTTTTCAACTTCCCAAACAGAAACTCTGTCCCCACTAAAGACTAACTCCTATTCCCTCTCTCCCCAGCCTTTGGTAACCTCTATTTTACTTTCTGTCTTTTGGCTGTTCTCTGAACCTCATATAAGTAGAATCATAATATTTGTCCTTGTGTGTTTTGCCTATTTCATTTACCCTAATGTCCTCAAGGTTCATCCTTGAGGAGGAACATTGTAGTACGTATGTCGTATGCATGCATCAGGAACACTGTAGCGTGCATCAGCATTTTGTTCCTTTGGGGGCCGAGTAATATTCTACTTTAAACTTCTTGGACTTCAGTTGCCCACTCTGTAAAATGGGATCAGTAGCCCATTCTTCAGTGGGCTATTGCCGAATAGCTGTGAAGACTTCCCAAGATCATGAAAAATGGTGGACGGTGCCCAGCACAGTGCTTTGATGTATGAGAGATAATGATTTAGTTTCCTCTTTCCCTTTATAAATTATAAATTTCATAGGACCAGGTGCAAGAAAGATGCTTTTCTCAATTCCCTAGTTCTTTCTGTCACACGTTAGTGAGTGCCCAGATATGATCATGTGTAATTGAATTGGAGAACCCCCTGATTTAATAAATTAGAGATCCTCCACCAGGGTCCCAGCATCATAAAAGTGACTGTTTCACTCCTTCCTGCTCCTCCTCCTCACCCCTACCTATAAATCAACGTCATAAGGATAATAATATCAGACCCCCATCACTCAGGAAGGCAAAGTTGATGTAATCCACCATGGGATTTGGATCTCTAATAGCTTAGGTAAGAAACCACGTTTGAACAGGTATCTGATAAATTCAGACAGTGAGGACAAGCTGAGAGAATCAAACCACAAGTAAAGATCCTGTTTTCAGTTACCTTAATTTGTGGTCATCCTTTGGCCCAAGTCAATTAGACTTAATCACTGTGGGGCTAATTATCATATCACTCCTTGCTGTGACCAGTAGTTTCTGTGGCCTTTCCATTAAAATGGGCAGATGGATACTTATGTTGACAGTGTATCTGGGTCATTAAAGAGGAAAATCTGATGAAGAACCTTGAGTGTTGATTTTGGTAGGAACAGAAACTTCAAGGAACTTTCCAGAATGGATGTCAAGTCACAGGAATGAAAACTAAAAACCTAACTGTGACAGTTTAACTCCTTTCCGATTGATTTTCCCCATTGGTAAAATTACTGTGAAAAAAAAAATTGCTTGACATTCTCTTTTGATTTCTTAAAACATTGTTTCCCCCAAACCTCTCTTTCTAGAGCTCCCTAAAATATTAATTTAATGCATACTTTTTTTTTTGCCTTGAGAATTTCTTTTTTCTTCACTATGAATGAATGGCTCTGCCCCCAAATTGATGGTAGGATTATGCTCAGGGAGAAAAGTCAAGTTTTTTGAAATCCTATATTCAATTAATGAATCTTGTCTGTCTAGACTAGGACAGCCATGAGTGTATAAGTTTAATATGTAGAAAATATTTTGTCTTAAGGAAAATTAGACTGGTTGAGTTGGTGAATATTTTATTAGGCACCTGAAATAATACAGCTTTCCAATTTGTTGAAAGTAAATGTGTCATCTTTGTTTAAAAATAGGCTTCCAGGGTATTTGGGTGGCTCAGTCAGTTAAGCCTCTGATTTCAGCTCAGGTCATGATCTCGTGGTTTGTGAGTTTGAGCCCCGCATCGGGCTCTATGCCGACAGCTCAGAGCCTGGAGCCTTCCTCAGATTCTGTGTCTCCCTCTCTCTCTGCCCCTCCCCTGCTTGTGCATGCGTGCTCGCGCTCTCTCTCTCTCTCTCTCTGTCAAAAATAAATAAATATTAAAAAAAGAATAGGCTTCTGAATGTTTTAGAAACAATACACTACATATCTCAGGAAGGCCAACCTTAATTGATTGGAAAACAAGGTGCTTTATTTGCACTATAGGCATGCCTTGGAGATATTATGGGTTTGGTTCTAGACCATCACAAGAAAGCAAATATCACACTAAAGAAGATCAAATGAAGTTTTTTGGTTTTAAGTGCATATAAAAGTTATGTTTATACGACACTGTAGTCTATTAAGTGTGCAATAGCATTATGTCTATAAAAAACAATGTACATGCCTTAATTAAAAATTACTTTATTGCTAAAAAAATGCTAACTATTATTTGAGCTTTCAGCAAGTTGTAATCCTTTTGCTGGTGGAGGGTCTTGCCTCAATGGTGATGGCTGCTGACTAATCAGGGTGGTGGTTGCCGAAGGTTGGGGTGGCCATGGTGATTCCTTAAAACAAGAGAACAATGAAGTTAGCCACATCGATTGACTCTTCCTTTCATGAACGATTCGTCTGTAGCAGGTGGGGCTGTTTGACAGCATTTGACCCACAGCAGAACTTCTTGCAAAATTGGAGTCAATCCTTTCAAACCTTGCTGTTTCTTTGTCGGGTTTATGTGATATTCTAAATCCTTGGCAATCATTTCAGTAATCTTCATAGCATCTTCACCCAGGAGTAGATTCGATTTCAAGAAACCACTTTGTTTGCTCCTCCATGAAAAGCAACTCTTCATCTGTTCATTTTATCATGAGATTGCAGCCATTCAGTCCCACCTAAAGCCACACTTCTGACTCTGGTCCTCTCGCTGTTTCCACCTCATCCTCAGTTACTTGCTTCACTGAAGTCTTGAAATCCTCAAAGTCATCCATAAGGGTTGGAATCAATGTCTTCCAAACTCCTGTGAATGTTGGTATTTTGACTGCTTCCCATAAGTCATGAATGTTCTTAATGGCATCTAGAAAGGTGAATCCTTTCCCGAAGGTTTTCAATTTTCTTTCCCTAGACACATCACTATGGATGGATTTGCCCAGAAGATTCACAATTATGGCATCTATAGTCTTATGAAATGTATTCCTTAAACAATAAGAGTTGAAAGTCAAAATGACTCCTTGATCCATGGGCTGCAGATTGGATGTTGTGATAGCAGGCATGAAAACATTATTCTCCTTGTACATCTCCATCAGAACTCTTGGATGACCAGGCACATTGTCAGTGAGCTGTCATATTTTGAAAGGAATCTTCCTGAGCTCTAGGTCTCAACAGTGGGCTCACAATACTCAGTAAACATGTTCTAAGCAGATATGCTATTATCCAGGCTTTGTTGTTCCACTTATAGAGCACAGGCAGAATAGAGTTAGCATAATTCTTAAAGGTCCTAGATGTTTGGAATGGCAAATGGGCACAGGCTTCACCTTCAAGTCACCAGCTGCATTAGCCCCTAATGTGAGAGTCAGCCTGTCCTTTCACACTTTGAAGCCAGGCATTGACTTTTCCTCTCTAGCTATGAAAGTGCTATTCAGTGTCTTCTTCCAACACAAGGCTGGTTCATTTATGTTGACAATCTGTTGTTTAGTGTAGCCACCTTCATTAATTATCTTAGTTAGATCTTCTGGAGAACTTGCTGCTTCACCTTGCACGTGTGTGTCATGGAGGTGGCTTCTTTCCTTGAACTTCATGATCCAACCTTTGCTAGCTTCACATTTTTCTGCTGAAGCTTCCTTCCCTTTTTCAGCCTTCATAAAATTGAGGAGAGTTAGGACCTTGCTCTGGGTGAGGCTTTGGCTTAAGGGAGTGTTGTGGCTGGTTTGATCTTCTATCCAGACCACTCAAACTTTCTCCATATCAACAAGAAGGCTGTTTTGCTTTTCTAGTGTTCACTAGAGTAGCACCTTTAATTCCTTAAAGAACTTTTCCTTGGCATTTACAACTTGGCTAACTGTATGGCACAATAGTCCTAACTCAGTTTAATCATATCCATCTTTTGATTTAAAGAGAGACACGTGTGACCCTCCCTTTCACTTGAACACTTAGAGGCCACCATAAGGTTATTCATTGGCTGATTTCAATATTGTGTCTCAGGAAACAGGGAGACCCAAGGAGAAAGAGAGAGATGGGGGAACAGCCAACTGATGGAGCAGTCAGAACACATACAACATTTATCAATTAAGTTCACCGTCATATATGGGTGTAGCTTATGGTGTCCCTAAACAATTACAATGGTAACACCAAAGATCACTCATCACATATCACCATAATGAATATAATAACAATGACAAAGTCTGAAATATTGCAAGAATTACCAAGATGTGACACAGAGACACGAAGTGAGCAAATGCTTTTGGAAAATGGTGCCAACACACCTGTTTGAGGCAGGAGTGCTACAAACCTTTAATTTGTTAAAAAAAAATGCAGTTATCTGCAAAGCATAGTAAAGTGAAGTGTAATAAAATGAAGTCTCTAAAACTAGAGACCATAATAACGTGTAGGTCTTACAGAGTTGAAGGTCTGTCTAAAAATAAAGAAAAGGCAAAACGTAATATTGTACAAATTTCCTATCTTGCCTTTCCTTCCCAGAATCCCATCCTTAAGGGTCACACATGGCTGAAGGACAGGGTATCTTAGCAATTAGGCAGAAGTTGCTCTGGAGAAGATACAGCTGTGCCTGACTGTTGGTCATTGGCAGTGCAGATGGGGGTACAGAAGGGGCTCAGATCCTTAGATCCGTCCTTCCCATAACGATAAAATAAAAATTAACGTGCACTCATACATTTGCCATCTTCCCTTTCCCCCTGAATATAGAGATATGGTGACTCCTTCATTACAGACACACTGCAAGAAAACTAAGCGTGAATTAACGAAATTTCAGAATAAATAGTTGAACTGTTTCAATTCTAGTTAATCAGTTTGGGGGTATGTAAAGTAATTTAAATACTTAGACACAGGTTGACAGGAGCAGGCACCTTTAAAGATAGAAACCGGCTGCCTGGTATGGTGGAAAGGGCCCCACATGCTAAATCCTGGCTCATTTTCTTTTTCACTGTCCATCCTTGTGTGAGATGTTTAACCTCTATGCACGGTTTCTTCATCTGTGAAGTAGGGATGATGATTTCCACCTTGTGAAGCTCTTTGGACATTCTTTGAGATGGGTATAGAGCAGTCCAGCACATAGTATGTGCTCAGGCAATGGTAGCCAACCATATCGTTTCTGACTTGCATTTCCATTGGAAATATCTGTAAGTTACGCACTTACACATATCCACATAAGACTCAGAAAGGTCTTAGTGCTAAGCAAACATTTACCAAAATATGTTTTCCAGAGGTTAACTTTCAATCTATCACTTCCTTATGAAATTGACACATGTTCCAAATTCATCAGGGGTGAGGTGTAGACTGAATTAATGAGATTCTGTTTATCGCCGTAAGGTTAGGTGATACAATAGGTTTTACTTACCCGAGGGAAAGAAGGTAACCTGCTTTGTAGCTACGTGTACACCATCTGAAAAAAAAGTGTAACCCTCTCAGCAATATGGGTCTAGAGATGACTTCTTTTCCCCTAATGAGGAGGGTTCACATGCTGGTTCCCAGTCCTGACAGCTGCCTACACACAGCATAAGTCAGACAAGATCACTCTCATCTCAACCAGGAAGGATGCGCTTGAAGAATGAATGCCAAGAAGGGTTTGGGTACAAACAGCATGGCCAGTGCCCAGGTTTCCCCCCAGCTAGTGTTCATTCCAGCACCAGCATGGCTTTCCCTGAAGAGCAGCTCCACTGGGCACAGAGCAGCCTTGTCGGAAAATGTACTTCGCTGGTGTGAGTTTGTCATCCTCAATGACAGAAGTGTCTGGAGGTGTGTGTTTGCTTTTCTTATGTAACCACAAAATAGCGGTTGGTTTCTCTCTAATAGATAAGGGTGACAGGAGTTGCTGTTGGCTTGAAAATGATGTATGAACTCTAATTCTGAGAATGAACTTAGTGAGTTTAGTCATGACAGACCTAGTTCTTACTTCTTCCCCTCTCCTTTTTCCCAATGCCACCCAACCCCACTCTGTTTTCTCCTTCCTTTGGAGACGCAAAGAAACGAGAGTGGCCTCAGAAGAAAATGTCAGGAAGCGTGCGCCATGCTGACAGCATTTGCAGATGCCTGGGCTCCACCTGGGTGGCTTTTTCTTCTTTTCCTTTTAAAAGTAAACACAGTGCATCAATTACGGAGCACGTGGAAATAAGGGACTGGCTTCAAAGGACTGACTGCCTCCCTGCCAGGCGGTTAAAGAGCTGTGCCGTCCCAGGAAGGAAGAAGGCTTTACTTCCCACTCCTGGACTTTTCTTAGAGCCCTGCGGAAAGACCTCTGACGTAGGGAAAGGACAGCTTGGCGCTGGGGATTCCCTCTAGTTCTTGGACCTTCTGAACCCAAGCAGAAAAGAACCCTTTTTAGAAGTTTATTCGGCAGAAACAAGGAAAGGATGTGAACTTGACTTTGAAATACCTTATGCCTTACGGATTGTATATGTGTCCAGTGTGTTCTTAGGAATACCTAAGGAAATTATGATGTAGGTAACCTTTATTACCACCATTCTTTTTAAATAAGGAATTTGAAATGCAGACCGGTGGCCTAGGAAATCCAAGGCAACACGGAGCTGGTCTTCCGACTTCCTATATGCCCCCGTGGGCTGCAATCTAACATTGCAAACTGGGTGGCATAGCTCACCTGACAATCGAGCTGCTGAATTCTGCTCAAGTCCTGCTCCAGGCTTAGAACCAGAGCTGCTTAGGTCTAAAATTACAGATTCTAGTTATTCACATCTCTGTTGTTTCTATCAGTGCTGTCGTCTTCAGGTTTTGTGGCTTCCAGTAAAATGCAAGTGGTTCAAGGAGGAAAGACCTATAATGCATGCTCAGTGACTATTTATGGTGTGAATATTATTGAACAGATCATTTATATGTTATTCCTGTAACACCTGAATGCAGGATGTCTCTCCAGGATGGCAGGTTTCTGTCTATTAAATACATTAGAATAGCAGAATGTGAGCATAGCCAGCAAACTTGGAAACGATTCTGCACCGGAGGGTGTTGGGGCTCAAATAGACTAGAGAGCTTGATCTCTACTCCCCCGTCTTATCGGCAAAGAAGCTGAGACCCCCAGAGATGGAGTGATTTTCCCAGGTTTGCCAGCTCTTCACTGAGCTTTGTCTTGGCCTCTCATTCTTAGTGCAAGCACAAGCACCAGTCCCAGTTAGAAACTCGGCCCCTTTGCGTTGCGCAGGCCCCTGCCTCTGGCAGAGGATCAAGGAACACGGTGACTGTCAAAATGTGGTTGCTTTCCTAGACCTTGAACTTCATATCGCAGAAATGCCCTTGGGCTCGGCATATTTATAAGTTCGTATCCATATGAACATATCAGATACACTCCAGTGAGTAAGGGAAAAAAATCATTTGAAATTTGAATGTGAATACTTTTTGGAGAAAAGAATAAAGAATGGATACTACTTCATATGGGAAATAGAGGCTTGGGGGTGACTTTAATATGTAGCATCACCATAAGCAGGATAATTGAAAAGAGAGTGCGAACCAGGAGGTTTCTGATCTTCACCTAAAAGGGAGAAATCGGCTTTTTAAAAAAAATTTTTTTAACATTTATTCATTTTTTGATAGAGACAGAGCGTGAGTGGGGGAGGGGCAGAGAGAGACGGAGATACAGAATCCGAAGCAGGTTCCAGGCTCTGAGCCATCAGCACAGAGCCCGACGCAGGGCTCGAACTCACGGACCGTGAGATCATGACGTGCACTGAAGTTGGATGCTTAACCAACTGAGCCACCCAGGCACCCTGAGAAATAGGCTTTTAATAGAGCAGAAAGTTTTCTGTTTAGTTGTTAAAAAAAATAAAAGTGATAATCAGCAGAACTCAGCCCAGACTTACTAAACTTCATGCCAAACTCACCTAATTTCCATTTTCATAGGGTTCCCAGACTAGTGAAGTACTAAGCCAGCAAGGGAGCATTTTGATTTCAGTGAGAGGTTTAGCCAGAATGTCTTATAATCCTACTTCTGAATGTACAGAAATGTCGCAGCTCGTGCCAAGGAGTGACAATTCCAGGACTGGGGAGGAAGTGCTATCTCGGGGGTAAATTTCAGTATAGGAAAGAATCTCCAACCAAATTTAAACTACATTGTACATATAATCTGTCCATTTTATATATATATATATATATATATATATATATATATATATATATATTATATATTTTATAATTTTTTGATGTTTATTTATATTTGAGAGATAGAGACAGAGTGTGAATGGGAGAGGGACAGAGAGAGAAGGAGACACAGAATGTGAAGCAGACTCCAGGCTCTGAGCTGTCAGCGCGGAGCTGAATGAGGGGCTCGAACCCACGAACCGCGAGATCATGACCTGCACTGACGTCGGACACTTAACTGACTAAGCCACTCAGGAGCCCCATATACATATATGTATACATACACATACATATACATATGCATATATATGTATATATATAAAGGACTGTGATACATTTAAAGGATTGTGATAGCTAAATGCGTATTTGAATCGGACAAAGGGCTAGTATCCAAAATCTATAAAGAGCTCACCAAACTCCACACCCGAAAAACAAATAATCCAGTGAAGAAATGGGCAGAAGACATGAATAGACACTTTTCTAAAGAAGACATCCGGATGGCCAACAGGCACATGAAAAGATGCTCAACGTCGCTCCTCATCAGGGAAATACAAATCAAAACCACACTCAGATACCACCTCACGTCAGTCAGAGTGGCTAAAATGAACAAATCAGGAGACTGTAGATGCTGGAGAGGATGTGGAGAAACGGGAACCCTCTCGCACTGTTGGTGGGAATGCAAATTGGTGCAGCCACTCTGGAAAACAGTGTGGAGGTTCCTCAAAAAATTAAAAATAGACCTACCCTATGACCCAGCAGTAGCACTGCTAGGAATTTACCCAAGGGATACAGGAGTGCTGATGCACAGGGGCACTTGTACCCCAATGTTTATAGCAGCACTCTCAACAATAGCCAAATGATGGAAAGAGCCTAAATGTCCATCAACTGATGAATGGATAAAGAAATTGTGGTTTATATACACAATGGAATACTACATGGCAATGAGAAAGAATGAAATCTGGCCCTTTGTAGCAACGTGGATGGAACTGGAGAGCGTGATGCTAAGCGAAATAAGCCATACAGAGAAAGACAGATACCATATGGTTTCACTCTTATGTGGATCCTGAGAAACTTAACAGAAGACCATTGGGGAGGGGAAGAAAGAAAAAAAAAGAGGTTAGAGTGGAAGAGAGCCAAAGCATAAGAGACTCTTAAAAACTGAGAACTAACTGAGGGTTGATGGGGGGTGGGAGGGAGGGGAGGGTGGGTGATGGGTATTGAGGAGGGCACCTTTTGGGATGAGCACTGGGTGTTGTATGGAAACCAATTGGACAATAAATTTCATGTATTTAAAAAAAATAAAATTAAATGCGTATTTGAGGGTTCACAGTCTTCTCTGGAAAGAACTTTGAAGCAATTTGTGATTCAGAGTGTGAACTTGAGCGAGTGTCCCCAAGGTCAGGGTATATAACTTTAGACAAAGTCCTCCAAGCTCTAACGTGTTACTGTCATTCACTGACGAGTCCTGGAATCCTGGGAAAACAAAGTATTAGGATCAACAGAAGGGAAAACCGGAGGCTCTAATTATCAAATGCACCAATATTTCTCCCCTCGTGCGAAGAACTATAACTTGATGCCCCGCCATGTCACTTTCGATTATTAAAAGTAAATTAAAAGCACTTCCTTTACGAGGTATTTGGAAACCGTTCAGTTACAAGGTGACAGGCAGCCTAGAATCGGAAGTAGGAGGTTGGGTCTGACTCCAGCTCAGACTTCCCTCCGAGCAGCGAGCAGCGGTGAGGAAACTGCTCGGTCAGACGTGCGTCACCTCGGTGTCAGCGATGTGGCATCACAGCCAAGCAAGGAAATTCTCAGTTTTAGTGCTGCCTGGGTTCTCTGAAACAGAGGCAGCCCCTGGGGAGGAGTCCTGGCTGTAGAGGGCCATTCCCCATGCCCTTCGAACCCAGTCATGCCAACCGTAGTTTGGAAACCGAGGATTTAACATTTCCCAAAGAAACAGCTTCTGTAAGATGCTTCTGGTCTCTCTGTGATGAGGTCATTTCTGTCAGAATGCCATCTTAATCAGAATCTAGCTCGCTTTCCTAGCTTACTGCAGGCCCAGCAAGGAAAGAACCACAAGTGGTGTAGACAGGTTGGGCAGGACTTGCAGACCGATGTCCTGGCTGCCCCCGAAGCCAGCTGTCCCTGGGCCCCAGAGGTGGACACCAGAATAGGCACAGTAGACGTCCTCCCTAGACAAGCTGCTCTTGCTTCAGAGTCTAAGCAGCTCAGCCAGATGAGGGGCATTTCGGCCGGGAACTGAAGGCAGATGGCGGGGGACACTGGCCGGAGCCACGGTCCCGTTCTCACTGCTCTTCAAGGTGACGTGTACAGTCCTCCTGGGGAGAGGGCGTGCCGGGGAGCCAATCTCCCTCCTTCCTCTCTGCCTTCCTATTTGCACGAAGACCAGATGTTCTGTTTGTGCAACTTTTATGCCGTGCCATCAGCAGGGAGGAAGCACAGGACTGCGGAAGCCCCACAGGAAAGCGCGTGGGGCGAGTGGCACCAGGGTAGTGCACCCAGTAAAGGGCAGTCCTGATCTGCTTCCCTGACCGATGTTGCAAAGACAGGAAGTGTGGCTTCATTACTGGGATCCACTCAGGCCGAGGTGCCTCCTGACGGCCCGTGAGAAGCGTTAGATGAATAATACCTTTTAATCACCCCTGTGTCTGCAGCAGCAAAGATCAGCCACGGGGGACTCAGGGGGAACCCAGAGGTTTGACAAAGATGTCAATGTAACGCAGTCAGATGGAGTTAGAAATAATTACCTCCAGGGCAGCGCTGAGCTTACAGGAGATCGAACGACCGTGTGTGCTGTCCTAAAAGCTCTCCACCATGATCAGCTGTGCGACTGTGGACAAATGTCCTCACCTGTCTGAGCCTGTTTCCCTCTGTGTGACACAGGGATGAGAATACCAACTGGACTGTGTCAGGAGACCTCAGCATTCAAATGGAGGAAACGTCTGCGAAATCGTTTTGAGTAAACGGCAGGTTCTGTTTTCCCTTTCCCATTCATTTCCTTAAGGGGCGGACTGAAGCAGAGATTAATGCAACAGCTTACCGCTTTTCCATTCTTTTTAGAACAAAACGAAATGGTGGTTTTAAAAACAAACAAAAGGGAAACAGAATCCCCCACTGCCGAGAGCTGTTCACGAATGTCCCTGGTGAAGGGCCCCGGAATACTCAGCCCCTCCCTTCTCCGCACCCGCTGACCCAGGCTCCTGCACCCCGCGTACCTCAGGACCTGCCTCTCTGTCCCGTAAACATCGTCAGGCAGTGGCAGCTTGATCAGTGCTCACTCCACTCTGAGCCCCCGGGATGGGAGATGTTGAGAATTAGGGGCGGGGGTGTTTTCAAGATGTTGAGGGGTTGGTTGTGTGTTTCAAGGAGGAAAGGGCCGTGGCCTGGAGCTCAGACTTGTGTTTCTTGCAGCCCAAGAGCGTGACCCTACTAAGTATGCAATGTGCTGCTTTCTGCTCTGTCTCCCAGACAGAGGAAGCCTCCCCAGGCAAATCTGAATTTCAAACGTTTAAACCTCAGGAAAATACCTGCGCCCAGGAGATGGTTCGGTTCGTTTTGCGCCGTCAGCTCTGGGACGGGAACAGGACGTCGGTGCCAGATGCCCCGTTTGGTTGCCATTGTCACATCCTCTTTCTTTTCTCGTGAGCGGGACGGGGAGGACTGGCTGGTCAGCCTGAAGACGGGGAAGAGGAAGAAGCAGAGAGGGAGGAGAAGGACTTTGTAGAGTATAATAATAAAATTCTCTTTTGTGATCAGGACGGTTCTCTGTCGTTCAGCCAAGGCTTGCAGCCATATTCTTGTTTCTTCCTGAAGTCTTTCGAGGTGAGGTATTCTTTAATCTGTATGCTTGGCTGCTGTCACAGAGGCTCCAAATTAACAGCGGTCTAAGCTTGATGGTTGACTTCTCCCCGACCTGAGAATCCAGGCCCCAGCGATCAAGGGCATTGCCAAGGTGATTCAACGCCACCCCTTGTGTATTCTAGGCAGGGGCAGGGGAATCGAAGGGGATGGATGTGGGGGCAGCTCTCAGTCTCTGTGCTACTTGCCAGGTCTGTGCCATCGGCTGCCCTGACCTTCAGATGCCCTCTTTTGGAGACCACCAGTGGCATATGTTCCCTGTCTTTTTTTTTTTTTTATGTTTATTTTTAACAGAGACAGAATGTGAGTTGGGGGAGGGGCAGAGAGAGAGGGAGACACAGAATCCGAAGCAGGCTCCAGGCTCTGAGCTGTCAGCACAGAGCCCGACGCGGGGCTCAAACCCACGAACAGCGAGATCATGACCTGAGCCGAAGTCGGACGCTTAACTGACCAAGCCACCCAGGCGCCCCAGCACATGGTCCCCTTCTTGACCTCATCCTCCTTCTCCTCCTGGCTCACCTTCTCTGCTTCCCTCTCCACTGCCCCATCTCCAGTCCCACCCCCAGCTACAGTCATCTTTTCCCGCTCCACCCCTGCTCTCCATGCTCGGCATCACCTGCCTGGCCCGTCTCCCCCCACTCCTGCTTCTCTCCCCAGAGTCCTTCCCCAGACCCTTCTTCTCTCCACCCTTGGGCCGTGGGGGCCCCTCAGGTGTCCTGGAGCTGGGCAAGGGCCGGATCCCACTGCTCAGTAAAAACAAAGAGGAGTCTCTGATTGGACTGCCCCAGCTGTCTTAGTGTGTGTTCATAAAACCCCAAATGGGAGGTCGGGACACAGTTCCTAGTAAATCTGTTCTAAATCCATCGTAGGTGGTTTCATGGCACCATTTTGTGCTTCAGGAAACGTGCACATGTGGATCCAGCGTCACGGGTAACATTTCTGTGGGAAAAAGTATACTGTGTGATCTGAACAAGCTACTTGTTCATGGACTTGTGGGCCACTGCTCTCTGCTAAATTAGGAATCCCTGTGAGAAGAATTGGAGTGGTCTTGAAGTCAAGAGCTATGGCTTTGTTGTCTAAGCGCTGCCCCAAGACACCTCCTGTAGAGGACACTCCCAGTCAGCTGGTACTAAATGAAAGAAAGACTTGTTCAGTTGCCAGATGTTATCAGGGTCAGGGATCTGAATGGGTGCCAGGTGATACCCGGGGCCAGGCCCACAGAGGCCTTGCCATGGAAAGAGACTAGATACGAAATCAGAGGAGGTAGGCCCCATCACTTACACTCTCTGCAAACCTGAAGAAAGCCCTAACTTCCGCAAGCATCCGCCTCTCTCCTCTCTGTAATGGGAACCATCCATCCTGCTTTACATAATGGTTAGGAGGGAAAAATTGAGTCACTAGGTGCAGCATTTTTCCCTTTTTGCTAATGCAAGATCATTTTCAAAAATCAGAATGGTAAACTCTTCACAAGTAACTATTTAAAATGACCTAAAACCCAGTCCACCCAGCGATGGCATTTTGATTTAAATCTTTCCCGCCAAGATTTATGCATGTGACTGTAGATCTCTTTAAATGAGCTCCTTTTTTATATACACACCCACACGTTATGGTTAGTACATCCCTTCTTCAGCTTAACTATATCCTGTAAATATCTTTATTTTAGGGAATAACGATCTACTGGTTATAAAATATTCCACTGTAGTCGTTTGCCATCATTTTTTTCAACAATATCTTATTTTTGGACGTTGAGGCTGTTGCCAGTTAGGCCATTGTTAAGCGATGCCTGACTGGGCATTCCTGTATGTAGACCTTCAAATACTTATCTTAAAGTCATTTAATACACGTTTTCTTCCATAAAGATTGTACAGGTTCCTTATCCAGGCCATTATGGCCAGATCTGTTTCCGAATTTATACTCTCTAAAAGTAATAAAGTTATACACTGTATATTACAAAATATTCCCAATAAACTACATGTTGTGGGGGAGGACACTAACGGTTATGTTCAGCATAATAAATAGACCATAAATAGCCCATATCAGGTTTTGCTACTACATTAGTTTGCACTACAGAATTTTTTTTTTCTATGTTCAGAGCATTTTGGATTTTGGAATGGCAGAGAGGGGATTATGAAGCTGGCTAATTTACATTTCTTTTATTTCTAGTGAAATTGAACTTTTTATGTATCTTACTGGCCCTTTATAACATTTGTTCTGTAAAATGCCTGTTCTTGATCTTCGCCAATTGTTTTATTAGGCAAATAAGATTTCACTATTAGGTGCGTCCCCTTTTATTGATGTTTAATAGCTTTTCACATATTTATCAAATATTTTGCCACATACTTTACAATTATACCTCCCATTTTGTTGTTTGTCTTATACTTTGTTAACGTTTAACACACACACGGTATAGAAATGTATTCCTTTATGGACCTTGTCTCCACAGACAAGGTACGATATTTGATAAGTCTTCCCTGATTACAAAAGATTACATAATTATAATCTACATATCTAGTACTTCTGGTTGTGTAGAGGTTTTATTTCTACATTAATATCGTCAATCTATCTGAATTTTATTTTGATGTTAGCTTTAATGTAGGTTTTAGCCAATGACTACCACCCCATTTATTAAGCAATCCTAACTCTCCCCACTGACATCACCTGCCGTCTTCACTGCACACAAAACTTTCATTAATATTTGGCTCGTTTCAGGACATTCCATTTTGTTCTGACAATCTGTCCAACTATTCTGCCAGCACCAGATGATGTCTATTATCACATCTTTATTTTTTTTAATGTTTGTTTATTTTGAGAGAGAGCACGAGCAGGGGAGGGGCAGAGAGAGAGGGAGAGAGAGAATCCCAAGTAGGCTCCGCACTGTCAGTGCAGAGCCCGACGCAGGGGTCGAACTCACCAGCTGCGAGATCATGACCTGAACCCAAAGCGGATGCTTAGCCGACTGAGCCACCCAGTTGCCCCCATTTTAATATCTATTAGGTCTGGGGAGGAAGGAAGAATGAATAGGCTGAGCACAGGATCGTTAGGACAGTGAAACTATTTTGTGTGATACTATAATGATGGGATACCTATCATTATACTTCTGACCAAACCCAATGAATGCCCAACACCAAGAATGACCCCTAAAGTAAACTATGGACTCTGAGTGATAATGCTGTCAGTGTGGGTTTGTGGATTGTAATTGGTATGCCATCTGGGGTGGGGTGTTAATAGTGGGGGAGAATTGGGGGAGGGGACAGGAAGGGTGTGGGAAATCTCTGTACCTTCTGCTGAAGTTTGCTATAAATTTAAAACTGCTCTAAGAAATGAAGTCTATAAAAAAAAAAAACAACCCAACCCTAAACCTAAACATTGCTTCTGAAATCGTAGAGCTTACATTCAAGGGGGGGGGGCGTTATACAAAAAGATAAATAGAAAATTAGAGTAGATTGCAATTTAGCGAGTATCGTGATACAAATGGGTACCATAGACCAGCGCTGCTCAAACTCTGTGATGAAGAGCCAGTTTTGAAAAACAAAAGCAAGTTCCAGTATCTATCAAGACTGGCAACATGTTCATTACTTTCATTTTTGCAAAGCTATTTGTAAGCTGTCAGGTGCTCGATGCATATTAGTTATTTGCCGCTAATCCGTAATGGATTCCTTGTTAAAATGAAGATCCTTCTTCCCTCCACCTTTCCTCCATTGTTCTCCTCTGGAGAACAATGAAATTGCCATTACGAAATGCAGTGCTGTCCTTTTCAGAGATTGTTGTCTCATAAGAAGATGCTGAAGTACCTTTCACACAATGGCTCTGATCACACAATAATCTTAAGAGCTCGCTAAAAATTCACTAAGGGAAGTCAAAGCTTGGCATTTGCAAGAGATATATCCCATAATCAAATAGTTCTTTTTTCTCTTTGCCATTATTTTTTCTTCAGAGAAGCAAGGGTATTAATCTCTTCACATTTCGTGTGTGGATGAGGGATACAGAAGAGCCCTTTGGGGGGTGCGGAATGAGCAGTCTGCCAGATTCATTCACTCACCGAGTGCCTGGCTCAGTGAGTATATGAGGTTGTTGGGGCTGGTCAAAATTCGCCAGAGTGCCTATATCACAAATAAACCTGAGCGGGTGAAAGGGTCTCACATCTGGTGCGTTAAATTGTCTTTCTGTGTGAGCAGTACTAATACTTTGTGCAAATAAATGAAGAAGGATCTAGGTGGACCTGGGGCATGGTAACACTCCTTCCACTAATTAGACAGTAACTTTGATCTCTTGCCTTAATTTCTCTGAACCTTAATCCCCTTATCTGGTATGAGAGCAGACCATTTGATCACTAAGAGCCCTTTCAGCTCTCAGAAAAATGAACAGATCAGTGAATTTGTTCACTGATTTATTCATTCCTAATTGATTTATCCACTTATTCAAAAGACACTTCTTGCGAGCATGTTATAGGTCCGTTACCATGCTACTTGTGGTCCCCAAATGGGAAGGCAGAAGGCAGCGGAGAGATACGTTGCCCCACGCCTACGCACTCCCTTCTTTCTGTGGGGCTGGAATCGCTGACCTTGGGGGAGCGATGAGAGATGGTGAGAGATGGAGGAGGGAAATCCTCTTGGCTTCACCACATTTGGTGCTTTTGGTTAGACCAAGGCTCCTGAACCCCAGCACTGTGCATGCATTTGTTGGGGGGCGGGGCTGCCCTGCACATTGTAGGTTGTTTGGTGGTATCTCTGGCCTCAACTCACCCGATGTGAGTCGTACCCTCTCCCTGATGTTGGTGACCACCGAAGATGTCTCCAGACATTGCCAGATGCCCCCTGGAGGCAGATTGCCCTGGTTGAGAACCAGTTATATAGAACTATCTAGGTGCCCAGATCCTGGGCAAATGAGATGAAAAGGACCCAGGCCCAGCCTTATGGAGTTTACATGAGTACACCCTTCCTCAGACTTCAGTGTGCACCTCCTAAGTGGAACCCTCGGTTTGCTGAGCTCTGCCCACAGAGCTTCTAACTCAAGCGGGTCTGGGTGGGGCTGCAGGGTTTGCATTTCGAGAGTTCCCTCATTGGCGCCCATGCTCCTGGTCCTCAGGACCACCCTTGAGAACCTCTGAGCCAGTGCGTTCCTATCTTGCCCGGTAGGTGTGTGTCCACTGCAGTTATGGCTAACACTACGAATGTACTCTGCTCACACAGTAAAACTAGTGTTCCCTGAGAGTCAGAGTGATATGTGGCTTTTAGAACGGGAAAATAGGGAAGAGTCGGTTAAGCGTCCGACTCTTGATCTCAGCTCAGGTCATGATCTCACGGTTCATGAGTTCGAGCCCCACGTCGGGCTCAGTGCTGAGAGTGTGGAGTCTGCTTGGGATTCTCTCTCTCTGCCTCTCCCCTACTCTGTCTGTCTCTCTCAAAAATAAATAAACTTAAAAAATTAAAAAGTCAAAATGAGAAAATAGACCCTATGTGGGCTATAAACCCACAATCAATTTGACATGTGTCAAGAAGAAAACCAAGTAGAGGATCTCATAAGCTCGAACAGTGACAAATGGTGGTCGATTTTATAAATTAATTTTGACTTGGCTCTGAGTGAGCAGATAAATAGGTCAGTTAGTGTGCTAGTGGAGGAACCTAATCATTTTGCTGTTCCCATGAATTCTCAGCTCTAACTACAAACGTGCTTTGACAACCCACTCATTCCTAAGTTGGGGACATTTCTCTGTGCAACAAGATGTGGGCGACTCCCTTAGATCCACACGCACACATCCACCCAAGATCATCTGACCCCACTCTGCCTCTTTCTTCTCCTTCTCGTGGTCCCCATCCCCGGTCCACCCCATCCCCTTCTCTGGGAAACTCTTCATGTGATGGGCAGTAATGCAAAGCAGCATTGCCTGTTTTTGGAGGGTTCCCTGTATGTTTATTCTGTGCAGAACTCTTAGTTCGTCTGTGGACTGCACATTGACATTTCCGCTTGCTGTGGTCATACTACCAGATACTGTATTTTCTTTGAAAAGTGTCACACACCCTGAGGAGGAAGTGGGGTGTGGTATCAGAGCAGCCCTGGGAGGGCAGGGGTTTTTTGCTACTGGTGCTCCCAGGAGTGGGAGCCTATGTTGCCATTTCTTGTCTTCTGAGTCTCTAACGCCAAGCCCATGTTAACTGGCCACATCACTTTTTTAACAGGATAGAAGGGCAAGCAGGTGGAGCCCCGGCTCTCAAAACCTCCTTCTTGGATCCAGAACGATGCTTTGTACAGAGCAGACAGGTTTAGCAAATGCTTACTGAGTAATGGTAAAACATAAGATGGTGTATGTCGCTTCGTTACTTAGCCAGTAGTTTAGGTGTCGGACGTAGTCCGTTGAACAAGTCACCGTCACTGGCAGCTAATTTTCATCAGGGAGACTTTCTCAGGATCCCTTGGGAACATCCTGTGTGATTTCACCAAACACTATCGCAAGCATTTCCCATAAATCCACTCATGTAATCCCCGTAACAACTCTATGAAGTACGTCTATTATTTTCCCCACGTTACAGATACGGAAACAGAGACACAAAGAGGTTCGGTCATTTGTTGAAGACGGTGTGGTTCAAAAAGCTGGCTTTCATGCCATGGCAGTGTCATTTGCCCATCCATGTGTCTCCATCCTCTGTGTCCACTGGCACGTAAAGGCCAGAGGAAGACAGACTGTGTGTCCAAGAATTTCACACTCACCTTCTCAGTCAAGGTGCCCATTGACCCGAGTGCCCTGGGCCCTGGCTCCGATTTGGCACCCCGAGTTGAGCTGGTGTACTTTTCCTCACTGACCACCTACCTGGCAGGAAGCCCTCTTACTCTAGTGCCTTAGGAAGATTACAAAGTATCCCGTGTCTCTTTAGAGCTAGTGGGTTGCCAAGAAGGGACAGTCACAGAAACGATTGTCTCCGCGCTCCCCCCCAACTTGAGAGGTAACTGACCATCTAAAATCGGATATATTTAAGGTATACAACTTGGTGATTTGAGGTACCTGTACATTGTGAAATATGACCACTGTCAAGCTAATTAACATACCCCTCACTTTATATAGTTACTTTGCGTGTGTGTGTGAGTGTGTGCGTGTGTGGAGTGTGTGTGTGTGCTGAAGACTGTCTTTTAAGAGTAAATCTTGACACAGGGGCAGAGCCATAAATTCAGTGTGCCTCCTATATGAGGCAGCATCTTTAGACTCAGTAAGTGATTACCTAACTGTGGCTAGAAAATCCTGCCAAGGAGACCAAGTCCCTCCCAACGTTACATGAAGCAGTCAGCTAGCTTTGTTCTAGACCCCGGCCCTGGAATTCCTCACTCATCCCAATCTGCCATCTCTGACAGTGTGAATAAAGGGAGATTCAAGGAGATGGGAGAGCACACACTGGTGACATCCTGGGGAAGTTACTCAGATCTGCAGCGTTGACCTCATTTCTGGATGTGAGCTTACGTTGTTCCAAGGAACTTCAACTCCAATTATATTACCTGTTTTTTTTTTTTTTTCACAGCTATGGGGTGGAAAGATCCTTCAACCGCAGGTACTGACAAGGAGAAGCATCCGATTGGTACCTAAGATAATTAAGCAAGTAGGGCAGCATGGAGGCCTGCTGAGAGAGCCCATGTGGGTGGTTGTAATCGTCCTTCCTAATTAGAGGCTGGGAGAACAGATGGAGACCATTCTATGGGGAAATCTCCATGCTCTCACTTCCTTCCTGACCTAACCTTAAAAGGCATTTTCTAACAAGAAATAATGTGCTAGTTTGGGTGGAGGTGCTTAGCAACCAAGGCTGAAATCCAGACTCTGCTATGTGCTAGCTCTATGACCTTCAGCAAGCTACTCACGCACTGAAGCCTCGGTTTCTTAGCCGTAGAATGGAGTTGATTATACCCACCTTGTAGACTTGTTGAGAAAACTGAATAATATGAGCTATCATATATACACTATGGACTCTTCACATACATGTGAATTGTAGGGGGAGCCAATAAATACCTCCACTAGACTGCTGTGTTTGGAACAAATGGAGAGAGCGATCAGAAGTCAGGGAAATGCAAAAAAAAAAAAAAGTCAACTTGAGGCTGGATTTGGTGGATATGGGCTAAAGTATTCAAGTGATAGGTTGGTCTTTGTTCATGGTGTCAGAGGCCACGCTGGACAATGGCCAATCTCCCAGGACTGAGGCAGATGGGACCCACCCTGCTTATGGCAGAGAAGAGTGGAGAAACATGTTCTATGAAAGTCCACAGATTCCCCCCAAGGGAGAGAAGAGGCTGGGCTGGGCAGGTGCCATTTACTTGTCTAAAACTTACCCATCGGATAAACCACTCCTCTTTCTGTGGGGAGCAGGGAAGGGTTTCTGAATGAAGCAGTGTGTAAGTGAGGTCCTCGAAAAAATGAGAAGGATTAGGGGATGGCAGTTTTTTAAGGGGGGGAGAAGACACAGCATTCCAAACAGAGGGACTAGTTTACATAGCCACCAAGATGGATGGTTGCGATGTACCCAGCAAACAGAGAAGTCAGGATATGACTAAGAGGCTTGCTGTGGGGACTGGGAGGTGGTGGCAAGGGGGCAGTGGGAGCCAACATGTAGAGGCTCTGAAATAATGGGTTAAGAAGCCATGATTTAATTCAGCAGGGACTGGGACAGTTTTCTTGAGTATCGGTATAATTTGATCAGAGCTAAGCTTTAGTGGACAACGTTCATGTCACACATTAAAATTAGTGTCAGGGGGCACCTGGGTGGCTCAGTCAGTTAAGCATCCGACTTCAGCTCAGGTCATGATCTCATGGTTCATGGGTTCAAGTCCCGCATCGGGCTCTGTGCTGACAGCTCAGAGCCTGGAGCCTCTTTTGAATTCTGTGTCTCCCTCTATCTCGCTGCTTCTCCCCCATTCATGCTCACTCGCTCTCTCTCACTCACTCTCAAAACTAAATAAACATTAAAAAATTGTAAATACTAAGAAAAATTTAAAAAATAAAATAAAATTAGTGTCAGAATATGCACAATGACATCCCAGGTGGCTCATTTTCTATATTTCGATCTTTGTTTTGTTTCTACATTATTTTTGGTTATGTTAGTTATATTCTCCTGGGGATGTCACAATAGAATACCACAGATCGGGGGGAGATGTCATGTTTCTGGTGGCTGGACATCCAAGATCGCGGTGTCCTCAAAGTTGGTGTCTGATGAGAGCTCTCTTCACCTTCCCACTGTGTCTTTACACCATGAAGAGAAAGAAATCTCTGGTGTCTCTTCTTCTTACAAGGACACTATCCTATTGGATTAGGGTCCTGCCCTCACAATCTCATTTAACCTTAGGTAAATTAATTAGGGTCTCAACATGTGAATTTGTGGGGGACACAGTTCAGTCGCTAGCACTTGAAGGAGGGGGTGTCTTGTTAATGCTTTTAGGTAGGCGGGCAGTACCAGCTCTGTTAACAAATCCCCTTCCTGACCATTTCTAACAGCTGGTGGAATGTTAGGCTTACATTCTTTGGTCTTTGCAGCTCATGCTCTAGGGATTATTTTAAAATATTATCTTCAGGTCATGCTTCTTATTCTAATTCACTTTTGAGACCACATGTGTGGCCAAGAGGCTAATATTTATTTTTTCTTCCTTTTTTTAAAAAATGTTTATGCATTTTTTGAGAGAGAGTGTGTGAGCGGGGGAGCGGCAGAGAGAGAGGGGACAGAGGATTCGAAGCGGGCTCTGAGCTGACAGCAGTGAGCCAGATGGGGAGCTTGACCTCACAAACCATGAGATCATGACCTGAGTTGAAGTCGGATGCTCAATCAACTGAACCACTCAGATGCCCCACAAGGCTAATATGTATTCTGACTCTTTTTATTATATTGTACTACTTTGTAGAAGTCTTAGTACCAGGGTAAAATGCTTTTCATTTGATGGTTCTCTTATTACCACCTTTCTTCTCTGCCCATTTCCAGGCAAGTAATTCTTAATTTGTAGGTTATTTTCTACAGCAATCACTTTTACCCGAGAAACCTTTCTATCTGTAAAGAGATGTAAAAGCTACAGATGTCACTTCATTTGCCGACATCTGCCTGTTTAATTCCCCAAACTTGGGCTTAGGTGACCCACTTGGAAACTATTGAGTGCTTTTTGTCCTATTCCTGGGTTGACTACAGATTTGGTTGTGTTCTCTCTTCTACATGTTTGAGGTTTTGCTGTTTCTGTGAGACTCTTCCACTGTCACCGAGATACCTCCTGCTAGGTTATAACAATACAGATGCTGTCCACGGTTTTGTTTTTAAATAAAGAAGTGTAGGGGCACCTGACTGGCTTGGTCAATTGAACATCTGACTTCAGCTCAGGTCACGATCTCACAGTTCATGGGTTCAAGCCCCACGTCCGACTCTGTGCTAACAGCTGGGAGCCTGGAGCCTGCTTTGCATTCTGTGTCTCCCTCTCTCTCTCTCTCTGCCCCTCCCCTGCTCAAGCTGTGTCTCTCTCCCCACCCCACCAAAAATTAAAAACATTAAAAACATTTACATAAAGATATGTATGCTCATTCCTATTTCACATGCTGCAAAGAAAGAGAAGTCTTATTTTTTGGTTTTGTGTTTTGTTTTTTGTTTTTGTTTTTTTTTCTTTCTTTCTTTTTTTTTTTTTTTTTTTTTTTTTTTTTTTTTTTTTTTTTTTTTTTTGCTGATGAGAGTATATAGAACTTCTGTTGCTTTCTATTTCTGTGGAACTTCTCCTCCTCGGCTTTTGTTATGTGGTGGCAATCCTTAACATCACTGTGAAAGCATTTGGCAGGTTTGAGTTGTGGTAGGTGAGTCAGTGTGGGTAAGTAGGTGAGTCAGCACCCAGGGAGTCCGGAATTCTCAGTTCAGCACTTGAGGTCTATGACCTTAACCATGCCGCTGAGCAATGATATTGTCCATCTTCTGGCTTCGAAGCTACCTGCTAAAGACAGATGAGATCATGCTTAAAGGGGAAAACATTGAGTCATAAGAGTAAAGATTCTCTGCAAATTTAAAGTACATATTATGAGATTTCGCAGCTGAGATAGCAAAAGCACAGAAGATTGGATAGGCATCCTGACTGTCCATCATGATAAGTGCTCGCGTCGGGATGACTCTATCACAGGGTAATAAGTGCTCTAGGAGAGATACATGTGGGTTTTTATGGGAGTTCGGTGGCAGAGTGCAGAGGGAGGCCATATAATTCAGCCAAGATGTGCTTCTAACAGACGGTCTCTACTTCCTGCCCATTTTTGGTACAAACTAATAAAGTCGGTAGAGTCCCTTGGAAAATATATCAGAGTTGCAATAATAATCATAACAGCTAACATTTTTGAGTTTACTCTGCGCCAGCCCCGTTATAAGCACCTCCGTGCATTTGCCCATTCCGTCCGTGTAGCCCTTTGAAATGAGTGATGGTATTATTACCCCTTTCCAAATGAGAAGACAGGCTTAGGGACACTAAATAACTCCTGCGGTTGAGTCCATAATGGTGTCGGGTCTTTGTAATGATGCCTGGGATATTTCTCTTGTATTGACTTCCTCTACTACTGCCCTCTGCTTGATTGGACCACACCATACCCTTGCAGGTTAAAATATATACATATAAGCATAAAGATTAAGAGATTATATAAAGCATTGCTTTTGAAAATCAAGTTCCTTAGCAAAAATGCGTTGAGCATCTACTACTTATCAGACAGAGGGATCAGCCCTGGAGGTGCGTGAATGACTAAGACTTGGTCCCTGCTCTCAGAGCCCGCAGTCTGCTTATTTGGGAAGACCAGTGTGAACCAATATGTCTAATAAAGTGTTAAAGGGAAATCTGGCAATGTGAGCACCAGATCTCCTCCCCAGTCCCACGAAGCTGACTGGAATGTCCAAAGGAATGTGGCAATAGAGAAAACCCTTTATCACAACTTGGGTCTAGTAGTAAGGCACCCACATGCACTGACTCTGGAGGGGTCTTGCTAGATGAAACCAGAAGGACTTCTATGGTTTGAGTGACAAACACGGTACTTCAAAGATGAAGCAGGAGAAATCCTGGTGGGGCTCTGCTGTGCCCCCCAAATTTGGAGGCTCAAGAGAAAGAGCATGGGAGCGACAGCATCTACCCCACTGGGAAATGGGAAATGACAGAGCCACGGCAAATAAATATGGCAGGCACTGTCTAACAGCCATGCCCCAGGAGCTGGGGGTGGGGGTGGGGGGGCTTGGAGGACTGAGTGGATTCCACCAGGAAGTGCCAGAGGGAGGAGGGTGGATGATGGAGGCGGAGGGAAGAAAGGCTTCAAAGAGGAGGTAGGGACTGAGCAGGAACTTGAAAGATGAAGGAAGTAGGGATGGGGTGCCGAGGGAGGATGGAACGAAATAGGAAAGCATTCCAGGGAGAGGGAACGGTATTGCTACAAGCCCAGAGCCGTGAAACAGCTTGACACGTTGGACAAATGGCAGTAGCTCCTCATGGTCCTAACTAAGCTCCTTCGGGCTGCAGCGTGGAGATCTGACTGGGAGAGACAGGTGTCGGGACTGGGTAGGGCAACAGGTAAGTTGTGGTGACTTGGAGTCACGCTGAGGCAAGTGGGGCGGGAAGGGGAAGGAAGGGGCAAGGCAAACCAGCTCTGGTCCAGGAGGGGAAAGGTGACATCCGAGTGCTGGGCAGAGCACCACGGTACCCGTCACCGAGCTGGTGAAATAGACGGGGCCCATTCGAAAGGCAGGACCCTGAGTTCTGCTTGGACCCGGCAGGTTGAGGGTCTGACCGACAAAAATCTTGCATGTTAATTTCATCCTTGAATGCTTATTACATACCATCTTGGTGCTCCTGTGCACACACACACGTGTGCAAGCCTTCAACAGGATTGCAGACATTTACACTCACAACAGCATTGCTTACAAGGGTGCGATTCGTGTTGCCCTTGCCAGTGTTAGGTAGGAGCATTTCAAAAATATTTGCTAGTTGCAATGGCTTAAAAAAAAATGCTATTGTGTCGTGTTTTATATTTAAATAGTTTAACTCTTTTTATTGTTAGAGTTTTGTGAAGAGTTGAATATTAATAGATCCCCAAAGAATATGCATTATCAAATTCCAATATTATCCTTTCTCAGTTATTTGCTCCAAAAGGCAAAAACTTTCAAGAGAGCTTCAATAGCAGAGTAAAGGCCATTTATTTTTTTTAAGCCTCTGACATTTTCCCTCTAATAAATCGAAGCTACTCATGATTACTTTAGATTTTAATTCAATGTTTTATTGTATGAATTCTTAGTTTCCTGATGTATATTCTTTTGTCCATACCAGTGTGCATTTTATCTATATAACCTCTGAATTTATAGTCCATGCCTTAAAATGCCAATAGCATATTTTTAAATTTTGGTCTTGAAATGGTCACGTGGTAAAATTGACGGTTGTTCTTGCTATATAATTCTGTGAATTTAAATCTAGATTTCTGTGGCCATCACTGTGACCAGGCTATAGTACAGGGTCACCTCCCCACACCCAAAGCTTGCTCATGCTCTATCTTTATAACCCCCTGTCCTCTGTCCAAACCACTGCTAACCACTGTTGTCTCCATATGGTTTTGTCTTTTCAAGAATGTCCTGTAAATGCAATTATATAGTATCTTGTTTTATTTTGCATTTCTATATATATATATATATATGTTAATGGTTACCTATTTTTGAGAGAGAGAGAGAGACAGCGTGAGCAGGGGAGGGGCACAGAGAGAAGGAGACACAGCATCCAAAGCAGGTTCCAGGCTCCAAGCTGTCAGCACAGAGCCTGATGCAGGGCTCGAACTCATGAACCCCAAGATCACGACCTGTGCCGAAGCGGGAGGCTCAACCGACTGAGCCACCCAGGCACCCCCATTTTGCATTTCTTAAAGTGCTCACAGGCTGAACATCTTCCCACATAACTAATTGAAACTATGTTTGTTTGTTTTTTTAATATTTGGTATAGTTTGTGTTATTGCCACTTAATTCCTTGGGTCATAGGTGGTTTTTATTTTGTTTGGCTTTTTCAAATTTGTGTATGCTTATTATAAAGAATGACAGTTATTGTCTGTTGTAGTTACTCTAGATATTTTCTTTGACTTTGTTTTATTATTGTCTTCAAATGTGTAAGACTTACAAATAGTAATATCACTTGATCTAGTCATATTGAAAACACTAGTGATCTACACTGATGCAGTATTCCTAAATTTAAAAAAAAATTATAAAAAGGTGCTTATTACGGCATTATTTCTATTATGAAAAAAACATGTGTCTAAACATTCAACTACAAGACTTTAGTAAAACAGGTCATTAGAAGATGGTGCAAGAAGTTAAAGGATGTTTACAAAGATAACATACTACCTTGGACAATTTTTATGGCAAAATGTTAAAGCATTTGGGGTTTTTTAATGTTTATTTTTGAGAGGTGGGGAGGGACACAGAGAGAGGGAGACACAGAATCCAAAGCAGTCTCCAGGCTCTGAGCTGTCAGCACAGAGCCCGACGCGGGGCTCGAACCCACAGACTGTGAATCGTGACCTGAGCCGAAGTCGGACGCTCAACCGACTGAGCCCCCCAGGCGCCCCTGGCAAGATGTGAAATTAAAAAGCCAAATATAATCCCGTAAACACAGTATGAGCAAAGCATGTAAAACAAAACCACAAAACCTGTTCATTAAAAAAAGACGAAAGAAAATACATCAAAAGAGTAGTAGCGACTTGCTTCCGCTGTGGAACTATGAGAAGATTTTTTACAATTTGTGTGTTTTCTTTATTTTTCATAATGATCACATTTCACATTGAAGCTACAGGAGGGGAAAAACTCTGAGTAGCTCAGGAATGAAATGCTGCCTTTTACCTTAAAAAAATGCACCCCTAGGGGTGCCTGGGTGGCTCTGTCAGTTGAGCATCTGACTTCCGCTCAGGTCACGATCTCACGGTTTGTGAGTTCAAGCCCCACATCAGGCTCTGTACTGACAGCTCAGAGCCGGGAGCCTGCTTGGGATTCTGTGTCTTCCTCTCTCTCTGCCCCTGCCCTGCTCACACACTGTCTCTGTCTCTCAAAAGGTGAATAAACATTAAAAAAAAAATGTTAAAAAACAAACCATGCACCCCTGAGCAAACAACATGTTAGGTTCAGCACACAGATGCCCGTTCTGTCTTCTAGATGTGAAAATGTCAGGTCCTGTCCCCGTGACTAGACCTTTAAAAAGTGAGGCAGTGGCCTGGCCAGCAAACAGATGCATGCCTGGGGTAAAATGCCAAGATGCTCATGGGTAAGGGGCTAGGGCTAGCAAATCTGGGTGGCTGGTGGGCTAGGAAATCAGCTAAGCAGGGCGTGCTGGAGGAGAAGGGGGTTCCGCTATGATTCCCTCCCCTACTGCATCCGGAAACCCTCGTCACCCTAGAGGTTTCTGTCTGCTCCCTGGACAGACTTTTCCAGGTGCATGTTGAGTTGCTGCTGTGAATTCTGAGCCCAGCCTGGAAATAGCAAAGTGACACATCCGTCACTAAAGGTCACAGTGGTTGTAACTCAGGCTTTATGAGTCAGTGATCCCTCCAGACTCAGAATTAATTACTTAACTTTACTCGTGTTGAGGAAATCTTCAGAGGGTCCACGTATGGTAAACACTTGTAAATGAGGACACTCTTGGCGATCTTTCCTATTAGTGCAGAAAAATATAGATTTGTCCAGAAGACCTACGTGACCCAGGAAAGGGGCTGTTGTCAAGGAAGTTTTCTCCAGAGAGCTCTCAGTCATTAGCCTGGCTCCCGTCCAAGAATACTAACCTCAGAGGCTGTCAGAGGGTGAAGGGGGCCCCTGAAGACACATCTAGAAGTCATCTGGTGACTGTTTCAACAGTGTGACTTATATGGAATGTATTTCAGAGACTAAGGACACCTGAAAAATATGATGATTTTACAACCGTGTCCTTTAGTTAAACCCTGCTAAATTGTGGGCGATTGAGACTTTCTTAGAATCCATGAAGTTCACAGCAGTTGTCAAGAGCCCCTAATCTCTCTCTGTAGGTTCAGAAAACACTCAAAGACCACCCAGCACTTCAGAGAACCAGCAGTCTTGAATGGCCCTGCCAGATTTGGGATTATGCCATTGGTGCTCACATGTGGGGTCCTATCATTCTGAGGACTTGTCTTTCTTTCTACAAAGGTAGAAAGGACAGCTAATGCTTCATTGTCCTTATCTTTGGCTTACTTAAGAGACTGAGGAGAGAACAGTTCAAGAAGAGAGAAGAAGCGAAGACGTAACTTTCCCACTGAATACCAGATGGTAGTTTCAGATTAATGGGACCTCATGGAAAAGTAGGTAAAAGAAAGAAAAGTGGGGGCAGTGGGTGGTTACTTGAGGTAAGTGTCCAAACAAGGACATGAAGGAATAGCAGACGAGGAACCAGACTAGAATCCTGGAATTTGTTCGCCAACATTATGATGGCTTTCCCCTCATATCCCTAGGTATGCATAATTATTGGTAATTTGGCTTTTGTCATTTATCCTTAGATGATAAGGCATTCTTTTATGGTGGGCAATGATTTGGGATTTTTGTAAGTGCTTTGGAATGTTCAAAGGTTTATTTTATATGGAGGTATATACGTGTGCATATATATGTACATATACACATATATGTGTATATGTACATATACACATATGCATATATGACTGCGAAGAAAGTAGACCTTTTTGAAATGTCTGAAGTAAATAGAGTTCAGCTGCTAAATGCCCAGAGCCAAGTGCATCACACACATAAATAGCCCACGTAAGAATTTTGTGGTGTCATATTTTTGTGACTAAAATAGACTCACCCTTTCTAAACTCATTTTCTTATTATTGTGGGTTGTTTCTTGGGTACCTCCTTGCATAACAGAAGAAGTAAAATGTTGGAAATTTTCCTGGCCTGTTTCTGCAACTATTAAGTGTAACCCCCTTAAATTAGGAGTGGAATTATAGTTCTAACTGACAAGTTTGAGTAATGCAGGCGTCGGGAAGCCTCTTTCCTTGGCTAGTCAGTCTGGGGTTTGGGGTGAGCCCAATAATGTCCTTTGCAGAAGGGGAAGTAGAAGTATTTGCTTAAATGGATCCTTGAGCCATTTGAGCCTCTGAGCTATCAGTGATAAAGCGCTGGTCAAGTGGGAACGGGATACCCAAAATAACGTATTTTATAGCCCCCAACAGCATGTGTCTTTGTCACTTTGCAGGGAGCAACCATGTCACCATTTCTTCGCATTGGTTTGTCCAACTTCGACTGTGGGTCCTGCCAGCCATGTCAGGGAGAGGCTGTTAACCCTTACTGCGCTGTGCTGGTCAAAGAATATGTTGAATCAGGTAAGCTTGAGTGGGTATTCGAGGTGGGGGAGGAGGAAAGCCCTTGTGTGAACTAGGAAGCAAGTCCTTCCAGAAACGTCAGAGTCATCTGGTTCAACCTGATTTTACAGTTCAGGAAACTGATGGCCAGCCAAGCCAAGGACTTCCTCAGGGGCGTATGAGCTTAGTGACCGACTCAGGCGGAGACCCAGGTCTCCTCCCTCGTAGTCCATTTCACTGCGCCATTTTCTCACATACGCGAAAGGAACAAAGAAAAGGAGAAATGGGTTGAAGACATGATGTGAGGACTTAATGGGGGTGATAAAATCGACTGGTGAGCTCAAGTCGAACATGGCACCTGCAGTGCTAACCCTGGCTATTTCCAGTGAATACAGACAGATTAAGTCTGCACAATCTTACAGTGAACTCTAAAGATGGTTATTGAGGGGAGCCATCCTGGGTGGTTCACACAGAACGTATTTATGGAGCGCCTAGTGTCCAGTGGGCGGAAAAAGTGCCTTTCCTTTAGAGCTTCTACTCTGGCAGAGGGAGAGAGGTATGGAACAAACTAGAATATAAGGAATAATGATGAGGAGTGCTGGGCAGAAAACCGAAGCAGGGCGAAGTGGGGGGAGAGAGACTTGGGGACAGAGAAGTGTGTGTTATTTCCCATGGGGTGGTAGTGAAAAGGCGTCTCAGGGAGTGGCGTTGGCGGATGCGGGAGGAACCCCATTCGGCAGCTGAGAACCCCCAGCGAGGTGTTTCCAGCTCAAAATCGTGGGTTTCCAGCTCCCACCAGGCTGGCCTTTCCCTCCCTTAGAGACCTCCCTTCGTGACGGACCCCACCCTTGCAGCCACCGGGAGTGTGCACCAAGCTGAGGCGAAGGTCCAAATCATCCTGATTTCCCTTCTGCCCGGATTCCTCTCCTGTTTAGTTGCAAGTGAGAATGGCACTTGCTCCGGATCTAAAACCTTTCAAATGTCACAGAAACCTTTGAAGTGTAGAACGTCTGAGTTTCTCAAAGCCGCTTTCCACTTAATGGGTCTCCGGGAGCTCGTTCTCTCTAAGCACGGGCCTCACTGACATTTGCCTCCTGAGAGCCTCTTTTTCATTTCTTCTTTTGGCCTTGCCTTTGAACGGGGTCGGATCGGCCGTGGGGATCAAGAGACCTTGTCAGAAAAGACGACGACTTCGTTTTTTTCCGAAAGGTTAGCCTGTGGCATCTGGAGAGTTTGGCTTTTGATTTTGTCTTTGGTTTTGTCCTGACGAGAAATCACCCTGCTCGTCACAATTCAAATATTATTTTTGTACAATTTATGGGGTTTGGGTTTTTTAGGTTTTTTGATTTGAGTATCGTTGACGCTCAAATGTCTTACTAGTTTTAGGTGATCAGTGTAGTGATTCGACAAATCTATACCTTCTGCTATGCTCACCACCAGGGTAACTGCCATCTGTCGGCCTAGGACACTATTACCACTGACTACACTCCCCGTGCTGTACCTTTTATCCTCGTGACTTATTCCAGAAATGGAAGCCTAGACTTCCCTTTCTCCTTTACCCATTTTGCCCATCCCCCACCCCACTCCACCCCTCTAGAAACCATCGGTGCTCCCTATTTATAGGCCTGATTCTGCTTTTTGTTTATTTATTCATTTGGTTTTTTAAAAAAATATTCCACGTGTGAGTAAAATTGTATAGTATTTCTCTTTCTCTCTAGAGCCTACCACCCTCTAGATTGTCTGTGTTGTTACAAACGGCACGCGCTCATCCTTTTTTATGGCTGTGTAATATTCCATTGCACGTCCATCTTCCTTATCCATTCATCTGTTGGTGGACTCTTAGGTCATTTCCATATCTTGGCTATTATATAAATAATGCTGTTAATAAACATAGGGGTGCATGTATCTTTTCAAACTGGTGGTTTTGTTCTCTTTGCGTAAATACCCGGCAGTGGAAATACGGGATCATATGATAGTTCTATGTTTAAGCTTTGAGAGCCCTCCATACTGTTTTCCATAGTGGCTGCACCAATTTTTAAAACCCTATCAATCTTGAGGGTGTCAGGCTGCATTTTCCATAATGAGTCAACAGGGCAGAGTGTTGTCAGTCTGGGAGCCTTTGAAAATGATAAAAACGTACCATAAATAGAGAGGATCCTGAGCTCTGGTCCTCTTTTTGGGTGCTTACAAACCTAGTGAGAGAGCATGAGAAGCGCCATTGTGCAGGTATCTCTGTCCCATGCAGGGCGTGGAGAATGGTTGCAGCTGAGGAGTTCTGAGAAAGAAGGGCTTCCAGTCCGTGGAAGCAACATGTTACTCCGGTCGTTATAGAATTGCCATTGGCATTTTTCAAAAGTCCCATCTCCGGTTAAATTTTTTTTAAGCAAGCCATAAAAATCTTCCCCTTCCTCTTCCACCCTCACCATTGTCAGAGTTTATCCCTTTCATAGCCAGGTTTATCTAGAATTAGAAGTTTCCGCTTATTCGAGTGCTTATATACTTCCCAAATCATTTAGCAAATGCTAGGCGTGTGTCCCGCTTTGGCATTGTGCGTGAGAGAGAAGGGGCTATCGGGAGTCAGAACTGCTTTGTTTCCGTGCTTAGATGGATTTTTCCCTTTTGCTTTACCAACATGACTGCATTTAAATCGGCCACGTATTGTGCTTATTATCACAAGAAACCGAGGTTCAGATACGGCTGCAGTTTGCTGCTTTTGAAATGATTAAAGTATAAATACTGTAGAAAATCCAATGGGGATGAAAGCTATACCAACACTACTTAATTCCACCAGCAAACTCTTTCCCAGTCACCTTGGTGGTTCTGGGAAGGTTTTATTCACTCTTTATTGCCCTGACCACGGTTCTCAGCAACCACGTCCAGGTCTCCTGGCTGCCTGCCTTTCCTCACCTGTAGGTCTATAGCCTGCTTCCCTGACCCCATGGGTTAAGACCACCGCCTCTCTGAGTCACCTGTTAGTTTTTGCTTAGAGTGCATGATACATGTAAAATGTATCCTTTCTTGAGAGTTAGAGAAGCAAATAATGGCTCCTTATGTTTTGAAGGTTTTATCTTGGGGCACCTGGGTGGCCAATTTGGTTAGGCGTCCAACTCTTGATTTCGACTCAGGTCATGATCTCACGGTTTGTGGGTTCGAGCCCTGCATCGGGCTCCGCACTGACAGTGTGGAGCCTGCCTGGGATTCTCTCTTTCTCCTTCTCTCTCCGTCCCTCCCACCATGCTCTTTCTCTTCCCCCCAAAAAAATAAAGAATGGAAAAGAACAAAAGTTTTACCTCATAGTGCATGTATGTCAAATAGAAAACTTCTAAATATCTTTTTAAAGAAGCACTCACCATAAACCTTAAATTTTGCCACAGAGTCTTTCAGATAAACACACAGCAGCTGTTGTTTGTTTTTTTTTTTACCAGATGACAGTGAAATTAATTAGTGTGTCCACCCTTTGCAGATTAACAAAGGAAGACCCCCAAAGGCATAAAAGTATATAACATGTAGAGAATGGGACCTAGGTCACTCTACCCTCCCAAATACAACAAGCCGAGGCCCTGATGTCTTTTTATCTGCTCAGGTGTTCACCCTCAAAGTGAAGAAACTAACTGTTGAATAGAGAAAGAACACTGCTAGTCCAAGACATGATCCAATTTTTGTTGCCTAAATTACTAGATTGACTTTAAAGTTTCAATACATTAACTTGCATGTAGACCTTGGGACTGTCTCATCCTGTCTCTAGTGTTGTATGTGTTGTTTTTGACCTTCCAACGGGAATATAGATCCTAGAGAACAGAGAGAATGGGTGCCAACGTCAAGTGGAATTATTTCCCAGAGTTGGCTAAAGGAGTAACGAGAACGTATCTTTCTGTTCCCAGAGAATGGGCAGATGTATATCCAGAAAAAGCCAACTATGTACCCACCCTGGGACAGCACTTTCGATGCCCACATCAACAAGGGAAGAGTCATGCAGATCATTGTGAAGGGCAAGAACGTGGACCTAATTTCCGAAACTACTGTCGAGCTCTCCTCTCTGGCTGAGCGATGCAGGAAGAACAACGGCAAGGCGGAGATATGGGTAAGTATCCAGTCTGCAGGCTTCTTTGAAAGGTCACACCATTCAGTGGTCAGCACCACGTTCACCAAAGACAAGAGTGTAGTTCTGGTGTCATCCTGAATTTATGACACACTAGCCTTGAGAAAACAGATTCTCTGCTAACGACAGTGACTATTCGTTGTGGACTATAAAACTTATCAACACACTCTATCTTGATTCCTATGTTAAGGTGAAGAAGGTCTCTTAGGCTGTGAAGAACACTTATTGATTTATAAGTGCAAAACTAAGCTCAGAAATATCACAGATCCCGCTTAACTTGGGAACCTAACTGCTCCCTATTTATGGAGGTATCATATCTGTGTGATCTCTTGATATCTTCGAAGATTAGAGAAACATACAGATAGATGAGAGGAACAGCAAAGACCCATGTGATATTTGGTCTGCCCTCTCCATACTTTGCCTATCCCTATCAATTTTTTTAGCCCCCCCCCAAAAAAAATTCCCTATTCACTTGTAAGGCTCACTCTGCAGTAAAAAGTACGTCATAAACAATCCATGTTACCGCAAGTTTTGGAAACCTTAGGTTATAACTGCTTGGGTAGCAAATGCTTAGAAATGTTAAAGAAAAGAGTAAAATGTGGATGCATAAAAAAATTCCAATGAAAATTTCTTGGGTCTACAAAATGATGAAAAAAAAAACAAACCCACCGGTAAATACTGATTTTAAATTACCTGAATCCCAGAAAATGTTTTCAAATGCTTTATTATTTATGCAAAAGGAGAGAATCTTATCTTTCTGCTTCTTATTTCCTGTAGCTCAGATTTTTAAGAACTCCACCCAGAAGGTTTTGAAGTCACTGGTTTCAAAATGGGAATGCTAGAAACCTACCAACTAGATTTTTGTGTCAGTGTTCTACATTTGACCTCAAAAAAAATCAGTACTTTTTAAAAGAATATATATTTATACACATCTTTGCTGGTGACACTAAAGTAATCTTTGAAGATAGACATATACCAAGATTGTTTTTTAGTTCCCATGCTTACGTATGTTTAGAAAAGGTAGTCCAGCAATATCTATTGGAGGAATTCCGTGTCCACTTGGAGAAAGGATCATGGAAACCGATCTCCTCTTGAGGGACTGCAGAGGCAGGTAAGAAGAGGCAAAATAATCTAATGACGTCACAGATGTGTGAGTTGGCATGAAAGGATTTACACAAACCAGAGAATGTGAGACCCTGAGACTGTCTGTAGCTTAAGGCAGGGCAGTATTTAGCTCGGCTGGGAGAAGACATTCATTCGACCAAGTCTCCCTCCATATTCTGCTCATTCCCATTTATTTTCTGCCTTCTGCCTCATTTAAAAAAAATTTTTTTAATGTTTATTTATTTTTGAGAGAGACAGAGACAGAATGCGAGTGGGTTGGGGCAGAGAGGGAGGGAGGCACAGAATCTGAAGCAGGCTCCAGGCTCCGAGCTGTCAGCACAGAGCCTGACGCGGGGCTCGAACTCACGGACCGCGAGATCTTGACCTGAGCCAAAGTCGGACGCTCGACCGACTGAGCCACCTAGGCACCCCCTGCCTCATTTTTTAAAGTCACCAAATCCCCAATTTTTTTAAATAGCATGCTATTTGATTTCCTTTTCAGGTAACGAAAGGACAACTAATTTTTAAATTATTTATTTAGACTTCGCTGATGAGCAGGTCGCTTTTCTATTATATCTAGATCTTAAAGTTGCATTTGCCTTCTTGCCTTGGCTGTTTCTGGTTTTATTCTTGTCAGACTTTTCACTTCTTTTGCATTCTAAGGTTATTTAGACACAAGCACTTGGTGGCCCTCAGATCCTCATTTATCTAGCAACCTTTTTACATTGTCCAGCTCTTTTTTTCAAGGTCATTTCTTAGTTTGCTTTCACTCACAGTGTTTAAGGGCCAACAGGGTGCTTTGGGCTTAGATTTTCCCCTCGCTCTGTTGAAATCCACTTCCTTAAAAATGTCTCTACTTAAAAAATACCTATTGTCTGAAAGTTGCCCCTTCGCCTCCCCAGACTCCATCCAGTTTCTCCACACCGCACTCAGACTTACCTTCCGCTTTCCCAAGGTTTCAGCTGTTTGTGTGGTTCGCTCTCAAAGGCATGGTGCAAACAGGACTTCCTATGGACACTGGTTTTCCAGCAGCCAACTGGTTCAACTTCCTCCGTCATCACTAATTCCCAAAACTTGGTGGTCACCTGGGACCAACTGTCCCCACTTCACTTGGGAACGAGCCCCTTATTTCTTGCTCTTCCTGGTGCCTTTTTGCCAGCATCTTTATTATTTATACCACAAACCGGAGGACAAGGTGTATATACTTGATGTTAAAAGCACTTCTGTTCTCACTGATCTGTTTTAAGCTTGCGTGAAGATTTATAGTTGACCAAGCAGTAGATGCTTATGTTCTCGTAAAATTCAAATAGTTATGATGCTGTGATGTAACTCTCATTATTATGTCAGCTTTGCAGAGATCTTGAAAGGCTTAGTGACACGCACGAGGTCACACAGCCAGTAAATTATTTAACCACGGTTCAACTCAGTCCTGGGTTCAGCCACACATTTCTTACTATTTCTCAGTGATTCTGGTTAACCCATGGATGCAATGACCAATATTGACCTTCAGCTCAGCTTCTGAGTCTTTTCCGTATACTAACGACCTAGTGCAGTGGCTTCCGATGTGAGCAATAGTACTCAAGTTTTCTTGGATTTGTCATTTTCCCCCACGTCACATCACATGATATCCTGCATCATCCCTTTAATGTCACTCTGTTCTGGTCTCTTCTACATGACGATATTAAAATATGCATCTTTATCCATTCTTAGACTCATCTAGTTGAAGTTTCCCTTGGTAGATTATCCAGCACTTTCCCAAGGAAACAGTTGCTCCTGCCAAAAGGAAAACACTGTTTCCACCTAATGCCCTGGTTAACCTAGGGACACTGAGTAGGCACCCTCAAGGCAGGATCCATCTTTCCTTCCAAAAGACCTACTCCTCCCCCAATTAGCTGGCCCTGGTGTCTCTGATTCTTTTGTCATGGTGGCGATCTGAATCTGCCCTACGGCAAGTGTACAGATAGGAAGCAGCACAGGGCAAGAAAATCAAATAGAAACTGAGAATTGTGTTGCTTCCTATTGGAAATTTGGATCTCCAAGCAAAATTAATGAGTTTCTGGGGTGTTTTAATGAGAGAAAGGCTGTGTCCACGGAGGCTGTGCTACTCTGATGATAACCTATATGAGTAAAACGAAAGAAGGAGGCGGTGCTCGGGCTCTACATTGGAAATCTCTGGCCATCACTACACTCGCCAGTTACTATGTCATTAAATTCCTGATTATTTCACATTCTGACTGATATTTCTTTTTTTTCTCTCTCTCTCCATCAGTTAGAGCTAAAACCTGAGGGCCGAATGCTAATGAATGCAAGATACTTTCTGGAAATGAGTGGCAAGTGATATTTTGTCTTCTCCTTTGGGGGTGCGGAGGGCGTGGGCCTTTTCCTCGCGTGCAATTTATTTGACTTTTGCAATAATACAGAAGAGAATTGGGAGAAAAGGAAACACAGTGAGTTTTCTTAAAAGTTTTCAGTGGTGCTCAAATATTAGTTGAAAATATGCTATCTGGGCCAGATACACATAGAATTGTAAAGCACATATAACATTAGTTTCCAAAAGGTGTGAACTCAGTGCTCAGTGCTTTTATAGTCTGTCTTTATTTCAGTTTGGGAATGTAACGTAAATATAAAAGGCTCTGTTTATGTGTCACTATGTGTATATACATTGTGTATAAATTAATAAATCAGGGATACCTGGCTGGCTCAGTTAAGCATCTGACTCTTGATTTTTGATCAGGTCATGATCTCACGGTTCGTGGGATTGAGCCTGGCATTGGGGCTCATGAGAATCCTGCTTTGGATTCTCTCTCTCCCCCTCTCTCTGGCTCTCCCTTCAAAATAAGTAAATAAACATTTATAGATAGATAGATCGATAGATAGATAGATAAACTAGGCAATCACAATCTCAGTAAAATACAAAATAAATGGGACACTCGTATCTTCCATAATGCTAGTAGCAAAATAATAATGCTTCAAGTTCATCACCTCAAATCCTTTTAGGAACAGGAAGGAAAGCTAAAGAGTTTCATTCCCACATGACACACAGACGTGGATCAGAGAGTTTACATTTCCGAGCCCTCATGCTTGGTGCCTGTGACAGCCTGTCTCTTCCTTCTGTTGCATTTGTACTGTCACCAAAGGTCTGTGTAAATAAATCAAATGCTGCTACTCATAAAACCCTAAACCTCAGGGTGGATCTGTGTACTTACGGATTACAAATTAATTTTTTTTTTACCTGAATTACTTTTACTACCAAGAAACAAGTTTTAGTGTAGATTTATGGTGCTTTCTGGGTCTGGGCTTAACATATACAATGTCTCTGGCTCCAGATTCAAGCAAATGCATTAAAAAATATATATGATGAGATAATCGGGGAAACTTGAACCCTCACCAGACATTTGGTGATATTGAGACATTGTTATACATTTTTCAGGTGCGAAGATGGTATTATGGTTTTATTTCTTTTTTTTTTTTTAATTTTTTTTTTAACGTTTATTTTTGACACAGAGAGAGACAGAGCATGAACGGGGGAGGGTCAGAGAGAGGGAGACACAGAATTGAAACAGGCTCCAGGCTCTGAGCGGTCAGCACAGAGCCCGACGCGGGGCTCGAACTCATGGACCGTGAGATCGTGACCTGAACTGAAGTCGGACGCTTAACCGACTGAGCCACCCAGGCGCCCCTGGTTTTATTTCTTAAAACAGGTAGTCATCTTTAACATACATACCAAAATACTTATAGGTAATATCATACCAGGAATTTGCTTCAACACAACCCGTTGGTATGCAGGTATGGATAGTAGATAGGGTATATTGAAAAAGAGTGGTGGTCATGGACTTGTAATTATTGAAGCTGGATGATCAGTACTGGGAAATTGATTACGGTATTTGCTCAACTTTGGTATGGATTCAAAATTTTCCATAATCCTTTTTTTTTTTTTTTTTTTTTTTTGGTAAAGAAGTGAATTCCTAAAGAGGCAGCAATACAATCTGAACTTTTCTTCTTTTATCTTGTAGAGGCTCTAGAAACATAATACTTGGCATTGGACTATTTCTGAGTTGGCCAAATGATACAGAGTGGTTGTAGGAAGCTGAATAACCAGGCCTGCCTAAAAAGCGAAAGTGCTGGCCCAAGTGATAATTCCAGTGGTGTTCAGTTCCCTCAGGTAGAGGAAGTGTGTTCTTCCCATTAGTTCAATACATGATCTAATGTAAACTGAAAGAAGTCTTCTATGAGAATGCCAAGTATTTGGGGTAAATGATTTAAAGACTGCTGCTTTGAGAAACGGTTCATGGTTACTCATCCTATGGCTATAGAACTTCAATTTTCTGTTAGAATGAGAGAGAATATGGGGCACCTGGGTGGCTCGGTCGGTTAAACATCTGACTTCAGCTCAGGTCATGATCTCACAGTTTGTGAGTTCGAACCCCACATCGGGCTCTGTGTTAACAGCTCAGAGCCTAGAGCCTGCTTCGGATTCTGTGTCTCCCTCTCTCTCTGCCCCTCCCCTGCTCATGTTCTGTCTCTCTCTTTCTCTCTCAATAAATAAACATTAAAAAAATTTTTTAAAGATTTAAAAAAAGAATGAGAGAGAATATTCAGATAAGGTGAAAACAATGATATTTCACAGATTGTGATTACTCAAGTCCAGGAAGGGTTTTTTATTAAGAGTAAAATTTTGTCATATTTAAAATTTTTTATACCTAGACCCACACTGAGACTCCATTTCTAAATTTTTATATATCCCAAAGCTCGATTTTTAGCAAACACTATTAAGGAATAACCCAACTAGGAAATTCCTTATTGATGACCAGAAGTATACATTTTCATTCCATTGTAAGAATGTTTATTACTATATATAAAAAAAAATAGTTTTCGGAAGGATTCAAAAAACCAAGACATGAGTTCTCATACTCAAGAGCTTAAGCCTAGATCAAAGAGGTGGTAGAGACTGAACAATTAGAGAAGAATTTAGTCCTAGGCCACATAAATACTGATTAAGCAAGAGGTCAGTATGGGTTGCCTTCATTCCAGAAAATTCCATAGGAGTGGACATTGAAAGATAGGCAGAGTTGAATTTGCAAAGAAGAGGGATTGTTTTCTAGAAGGAGAACATGCAGGTTTAAGCACAAATATTAATGCATTGCAGAACTGTGGGAAGACCAGTCTGGACAGATCAGAGGGCCCTTGCTAAAATCAGAATGAAGAATCCAAGATAGATCTTGGAGGACTTGAATCAGGCAAGAGGAGTGTGCAGACCTAGGAAAGTCACCAACAAGGAGTCACAGTCCCATAACAAGCAGGCCATGTTATGTTGAAAGTATTTGGGGGAAATTGCTTGTGTCAGAATGTGGGACAGATCTGTAAAAGGAGATAGACTGGATAGGGAGAGAGCCTACGCAATTTCATTTTTTCAGTGGAGAGGTGATGAGAATCTGGTCTAGGGGCATCGTTATAGGAATGAAATAAAGAGCCCAAAAGAAAATAAGATTTCACGGCAGTTTAGATGAAAGGGTATGCCCATTATAAGTGCATGGTTGAAGTGCTTTATACTTCTTTAAAAATGAGAGGTAAACATTGACCGTATTTATTAAAATAAGTAGAGTAGGAAAATGATAATAGGAGTGGTAGGAGTGGGGGATATGGGAAGAGAAAGCAATTGGGGGAGGACACAGAATTCAGTCTTGGATAAAGTTTAAGATAATGTCATGTTGGGGCGCCTGGATGGCTCAGTCGGTTGAGCGTCCGGCTTCATCCACGGCTTGTGAGTTCAAGCCCCGCGTCGGGCTCTATGCTGACAGCTCAAAGCCTGGAGCCTGCTTCAGATTCTGTGTCCCCCTCTCTCTCTGCCCCACTCCTGCTTGTGCTCCGTCTCTCTCTGTCTTTCAAAAATGAATAAACATTAAAAAAATTTTTTTAAAAAAATAAAAAGATAATGTCATGCCTCCCACACCCTCTTTAATGGAAGCATCAATAGTTTTCTACTCTACAGGGAAACAAGTTGTTCACTGCTCTCCACACACAAATCACTCCATTCTCTTTTAAAATCCTCATTCATTGGGGCTCTGTCAGTTACCATCTCGCTCTTGATTTTGGCTCAGGTCATGATCTCATGGTCCATGGGATCAAGCCCTGTGTCAGGCTCCACACTGCTAGTGCAGAGTGCAGAGTGCTGCTTGGGATTCTCTCTCTCCTCTCTCTGCCCCTCCCCTGCTCATGTTCTCTCTCACTCTCAAAAATAAATAAACAGAGGAACAACTTACTTCAGAAAAAAAAAACATAAATGCCAGAAGAATTCAAGAAATTCTGAGCTTTTACACAGTTGCTCTCTTGTAATGACCAAAATGGTTAGAGGATAAAGAAAATCAGAGAAAGGACCAAGGGAGTCAACTTATTTCTAGTACTTTCTGACCTTTAAAAAAAATTTACAGTATTCTAGTTTGACGCTCAGACTGTGTGTGTGTGTGTGTGTGTGTACATATAATTTTTTACAGTAATACAGTAGCGTTCCCAGAATAACTCACTTCCATTGCCTGAATTCAAAAGTAATTTTATACTTTATTGCATTTCATCTGGACCAAAATAGAAATGAGTCACATCTTACTGACAAACCACCTACTCCGCCAGTCACAAGTTGTAAATAGATCTGCTTACATCAGAACTTGTGGAAAATGGCAGTTGCCTCAGTGACCCTGAATTCAACCCCTCATTCGCCAAACCCAATTATTTATAGCTCAGTTCCAAATAAAAAAACTTACATGACCTAACCTTAAAGTATTAGGCAAAGTATTATGTCTCATCTGTGGAACTTTTTAGAGAGTTATGGGGAATGCTCTTTATCTGGGAATTTGGAGTTGCCATAAAACAGACCTGTGGACCACCGTAGAGAAGACTTTAGTCATAAAATGTAGCCTAGGACTTGGGTGGATTCCTAGGGGAGAGGTCTCCATCCATATGCCCCCTGCTCATTATCTACCAATAGGTTTCTCGCCTGGCCACTATTAGGGATGTGGAAAATAAGGTATCATGTCAGGGACATTTGTATCAAACGTGTTGTCAGACCCTGCCACTACTTAGCCAGAATGGAAGTAATCTGGTTTAAATATTGTCAATTCTTTCTATTTGTGAAATATGAGCCTCTTACTCTTGCTAAACTTCCATGTTTTATGCTTGTATAAACACAAGAAATAGAATAAATAATCTAAGAATCTTCCAAGGTATTTAAAATTATAATTTTAATTTTTTTAAATTTTTTTAAATGTTTACTCATTTTTTGAAAGAGAGAGTGCAGGAGAGAGAGGGAGACACAGAATCCAAAGCAGACTCCAGGCTCTGCACAGAGCCTGACGTGGGGTTTGAACTCACAAGCTGTGAGATCATACCTGAGCTGAAGTCCTATGTTTAACTGACTGAGCCACCCAGGCACCCCTAAAATTATAATTTTAGAACTTATAATCATTAAATTCATTATCCTTATTTCAATAATGATGATTATCTTTTTTAATCCTTTCTTATTTACTATTTTATTCTTTCTTGCATGCTGGGGTTTTCATCACACTGTTGAGCCATGACTGCCTTGCTATTGTGTGTTTTCTTTGAGTCTGGGCTTCAGCCAGGAAATCACTAGTATTCTAGCTTTTTGGGAAGATGTCATCAGGGCATAGGGCACTATAGACAGTGACTACCATAGTACCTTCACCAATAGCCAGAACCCAGGGTGAACTGAAGAAATTAATGTGATGATTTGATATAAATGACTAGGTTACATCCAGGATTACCTAGACATTAACAAATGATTGCAGTGATCTATTAATTTCTGGCTTTGTCTACACTGACCAGCATAGTCTGTAGCTGGTGTGATTACTATAGACGTCAGGAACCAGAGCATAAACAACTTTCGAAAGTGGTTTTGCCCTCACACACAAGTCTAGCTACCTCCTCTCAGTCTATTGGACCCTGCCCATAAACAACCAGATGTAAAGCATTCTGGGAGATTAAAAAAAAAGTGCTATTTCTAAGTTGCTGTCAGTAACCACAGTATTCTCTAGAATTACAGGCAGAAAAGTATTTGCCACTTCCTGCTTTTTCTGGCTGACTCATCATTGACAGCGAATAGGAGAGGTTGATAAATACCTTGAAAGTTCTGACCTCTGGTTTTAAAAATGGAAAGAGGATAGCTCAGCTCAGTCAGAGAGGAGTGAAGGATTGAGCCAGTAATGCAACCTCATTGTTTCAACCCTATAGTAAATATACCCTGTGGTAATTCTGTATCATATAATTGAAGAAAGAAGCTTAGTGCTATACCAACCTTAATAAGTACTTGGAATTTTACTGGTGTCGATGCTTGCCTAATTCCTTGTCCGTCTCTACCCCTTCCCCATCTCCCCATCCTCCCCACCCAGTTGTGACAGCCATATCGCAGAACTTCACTTTGTTCTCTGTCCTTCCTGTTCCTGCAGACACAAAGGATATGAGTGAATTCGAGTCTGAAGGCTTCTTTGCTTTGCATCACCGCCGAGGAGCCATCAAACAGGCCAAAGTCCACCACGTCAAGTGCCATGAGTTTACCGCCACCTTTTTCCCACAACCCACATTTTGCTCTGTCTGCCATGAGTTTGTCTGGTATGGTAACTTGGCATTTTACTCCAAGCTTCCCGTTACGCATTTTGTCCCATCCTCCTAACCTGCCAGGGCTGGCAGGCTCTACCTCAGTGGGATGTGCTGGCATAAATACTACATGAGCCTTTTCACTGGCCTCACCTGGATGGATGAAGCTGAAAGTGTGATTCTATACAGTATTTTCATAATGTGACCCCTATAGAGCAAGGAAGCCAGCTCTAGCAGGAATAATTTCCAAGAACTTTAGCTTCTGATTAAATGGGGGCTACTGGGGGTAAGAGGGAAGGACAGAAGAGGGAGACTTCTTTACTGCTGGCACAGTTTTACAGTCGAAAGTTCTACCACCTTGATAGCCCAACTGTGCTGGTACTAATGTGTGCAAAAGGAAACACTTCTGCATTGGAGCTAATAGGTTTAGATGTTTACAGGGCTCTCGGGTGTCTTAGCAGTCTTCAGACAGAGATCAGTTCAAGCCTCAGTAGGCACATAGCAAAGGCGATGGGACAGCAGAGACCTGAAATGACTCTTGTCTCAGGTTTTAGCCTCCTCACCTCTTGGTGGGGGTGTTCTTTTCTTTGAGCATTCATCAACACACAACCTCAGCCTAGCTAGGGTAACCAAAGGTCAAATAGTGTTTTGGTGTATTTCCACCAACTGTTTTCACTGAATGACTAGAATCACCTTCCTTTCTAATAGTGTTACACGGGAATGGGTCTTAAGCTTAAGAATTTAGTAATTGTAAATATTATCAGACACTCAGAAAAAATAAACCATCGTACAGGTGTCTTTACCCATCCGTACTGAGCTTAGAGAGACAATGACTTTTTACATGTAGGACATAGAAATCTGCTGCTAGGTGCCTGTGATGCATTTTCAGTCAGTCATTTTCATCTCTATGTGTTGGTTTGGAAAATTCACAAGTGAGGGGGAAAACAAAAGCTCCTCGTTTATTTAACTATCAGACTTTTAACAAAGCAGCTTAAAAAACAAACAAACAGGGGCGCCTGGGTGGCTCAGTCGGTTGGGCGTCCGACTTCGGCTCAGGTCACGATCTCACAGTCCGCGGGTTCGAGCCCCGCGTTGGGCTCTGGGCTGATGGCTCAGAGCCTGGAGCCTGCTTCCGATTCTGTGTTCCCCTCTCTCTCTGCCCCTCCCCCATTCATGCTGTGTCTCTGTCTCAAAAATAAATAAACGTTAAAAAACAAACAAATATATTAACACTCTTGGCCAGTGATAGACCAGGGCTGCTGATCAGTAAATGCTCTGATAGTAGGAAGCTATGAGATCTTGCTTACCTTTTAATGTTTGTGATGCTGTTGACTCGAACATCCAAATAAATCAAACATCTGCTTTATTGCAGGGGTCTGAACAAACAAGGCTACCAGTGTCGACGTAAGTAAGAAGGGTCTCTGTTGTATTACTGTCATTCTTTGTATTTAATTGTTCCTTCACTTCTGAAAATCTTAAGCGACAATCATTTCTTTCCAGAGTGTAATGCAGCAATCCACAAGAAGTGTATCGATAAAGTTATAGCTAAGTGCACAGGATCAGCTATCAATAGCAGAGAAACCATGGTATGTGTTTAAGTTCCTCTTTTTTGTCTGAAATATGAGAACTCTTTATCCTGACATTAAATTTTACAACCCACTAATTTTTAGCACTGCCTGAGCTTGAATCCTTACACATATCAATGAACGTCAACCTCCCTAAAACCCTTTCCTCTTCAATAATGATTGTTACTGAGATCCAAAACTAGAGGATGAATAAGAAAAGACTAATAAGAATATCGATGACTCTACCTTTTCCAGAAAAGCATGATAGAAAGTGGCCAGAAAACACAGTTTGGGGCAATTATATGAGAACGACTCTCGTGGCATCTAGAGCTAGAAGGGACAGTTAAAGAATAGAGGAAAACAATTATAAAATGCCTGTAAGCATTTACACGGTTTGTATGAGATGTAACAGAAATGTAATTCTTACGTGGAGAGGCAAGTGTTTCTTTCATAACGAACTTTGAGGCATATGGCGTGGAAACAAGTTACCCCCTAGGAAAGGGAAGCAGACCCAGAAAGTCAGGCACACTTCCTTTTCCTGTATTTCCTTCTTCATTCAACAGGTATTTAGTGTGTATCTAATACATGAAAGATACTCTACTATAGACAATGCACAGCAGAGCCAAAACAGACCCAGTCCTGCCTTTATGGACCTTACCATAAAATTAGGGAACTACATAATTAACAACAATGTATTGTTTCCATTTATATTAAGTGCTAAGAAAATAGCCAACAGAGTGTGATGGTGGAAAATAACTGAGTGACCTACTTAAACCAAAGGTCAGGGAATCTCCCAGGGAGGGAGCATTTAAGCTGAGAGCCTCCAGACAGAAAAGGCCCCAAGGGGGAAAGAGTCCGCATGTTCTAGGACCTGAAATGAGACCATGAGGCTGAAACAGCAAGGGCAAGAGAACAAATAGAACACGAATTTGGGGAACTTGGCAGGACCTAGATTGGATGGAGGTTTTTAGACCCCAGTGAAGTGGTTGGATTTTATTTGACCTATAGTGGGAAGCCCACTTGGTGACTGCTGTAGGGAAATGGTGGGTTGAGGTGTGAACATAAAAAACCAGAGGTGACTACAGAAGTTCCCCTAAGGGGGACGGTTGGTGTTACCAGTATGGTAACAATGGAGGCGGAGCAAAGTGAGCAGATTTTCAGGTGATTGCCATGTTAGAAATGACTGGATTTGCCAGTGGATTGGATGTGAAAAATAAAAGAGAGGGAAATAAAGATGATGCCCAGGTTTTTGTCTTGAGCAGTGGGGTAGAGGCAGAACCATAACAATTTAAGACTAGAGGAGAAATTACTATTTCATTTTTTAATAAGTCCAACCTGAGATGCCTGTAGACATCCAAGTAGAGATATCAGTGGACAATTTTATATGCACTTGGAATTTATATGAGCCCATAGACCGAATATATAAATTCCCCAAAGGAATCTAAAACTGCATTAGGTAGAAGAGAAGGAGCTTGGGATAATGACTGAGAATAAGAGTTCAGAAAAGGCTCTCCATATATTAACAGTAAATGAGGTTACAGAAACCAGAAAGCAAAGGGGTCAATTGTGGTCATTGCCACTAAAATAAGGACCACATGGAGATATCTGGGGTCCTTGATCCAAGACATTTCAAAGAATTGTAGAGTGTTCGCTTCATTGACCAGCACTGAAGGTTCCTGGAAGTTGACGACATGGACACAATTTATGTGCTAATACTATCAAGAAGACTAACCTGAAGCTCATTGAAGTAGAACAGTAGCTGGAAAGAGGTGTGCCCCAAAGGATGGCAGTACTCCCATAGCTGGAGAAAGATGAGAGATGGATGAAGCTAGAGAGAAGGAAAACCAGAGCAGTCAGGAGGGAAGAAGTCCACCCTTGGCAAGAGGGGAAGATGTCCAAAGCACATGTGGAGATGAGTCTGTGATGGACAGACCAATGGTTCATCAATTGTAGCAGAAAGGGAGGAGAAGATGGCTGCAGATGACAGTGGGTTGTAGATTTGGGGGCAGGAAGGTGAGAGAGCTTCCCTTAGACAGCTTACTACTTCAGTGCAGTCTGGAGATGGGGGGAAGGAAGAAGAGAAAGCAGCAAGTGGCTTTGAGGAGAAAAGATCTGTGAGAATTTTCTTGGGAAAGCAAGGTGGTTAGAGAAGGGCAGTAGGAGTGCCAAGGACAGTGAAAAGTCCATCTGAGTTTGAAGGGCCAGCCTGCCAGGTGTGGGATTTTCTCCAGTCATGGGGCAGGCACAGAGAAGGCAAATTGATTGAATTTTTGCAGAGCAGAATATCTCCTAAAATTTAGAGTTGGAAAGGGGACAGTCTCCTATTACAGGTGACTCTCCTAAGGCCTAAAGAGGTTAAAGTAGTTCCTCCATAGTCAACCATCTATAATATAAGTAGCCAGGCTGGGACTAAATTTCAGGTCTCAATCTCCCAGAGCAGTGGTGTTGGGGGTTCCCCCTGCCCCAGTTTTATTGAGAAGTAATTGACATACATCATTGTATAAGTTTAAGGCATACAGCATGATGGTTTGATTTACATATACTATGAAATCATTACCACGATGGGTTCAGCTAACATCCATCACCATTCTGGAAAACAGTGTGGAGGTTCCTCAAAAAATTAAAAATAGATCTACCCTATGACCCAGCAATAGCACTGCTAGGAATTTACCCAAGGGATACATACAGGAGTGCTGATGTATAGGGGTACTGGTACCCCAATGTTTATAGCAGCACTTTCAACAATAGCCAAATTATGGAAAGAGCCTAAATGTCCATCAACTGACGAATGGATAAAGAAGTTGTGGTTTATACATACAATGGAATACTACTCGGCAATGAGAAAGAATGAAATCTGGCCTTTTGTAGCAACGTGGATGGAACTGGAGAGTGTTATGCTAAGTGAAATAAGTCCTACAGAGAAAGACAGATACCATATGTTTTCACTCTTATATGGATCCTGAGAAACTTAACAGAAGACCATGGGGGAGGGGGGAAAAAGTTACAGAGAGGGAAGGAGGCAAACCATAAGAGACTCTTAAAAACTGAGAATAAACTGAGGGTTGATGGGGGGTAGGAGGGAGGGGAGGGTGGGTGACGGGCATTGAGGAGGGCACCTGCTGGGATGAGCACTGGGTGTTGTATGGAAACCAATTTGACAATAAATTTCATCTTAAAAAAATAATAAATAGAATAAAAAGAGAAAACAGGATTTCTCCTTGTGATGAAAACTCTTAGGATCTACTCTCTTCCTTGTACATCACCCAGCCATGTTGGTTGTGGTCACCATGCTGTAGGTTCCATCCCCAGGATTTATCTATCTTATAAATGGAAGTTTGTACCTTTTGACCACCTTCCTCCACTTACCCCTGCCCCCCAACCCCCTGCCTCTGAGAACCACAAGTCTGATCTCTTTCTATGAGTTGGGGGGGGGTTGTTTTTGTTTTTGATTCCACATATAAGTGAGATGATACAGTATTTGTCTTTCTCTGCCAGACCAGTGTTTTGTTTGTTTAAACCAAATCACCACCTCGCAACCTGCCTTTCTGCTCTCTCTACCTGATGCCTTCAGCTTTCCTGGAAAAATCCCAAATTATAAGAATGTCTCTTAACCTCAATGGCTAATGTCCACTGGAAATAGAATGAGAGCCACGAGTATAATTTTAAATTTTCAGGTATCCTCACATGAAAATTAATGAGATAGTTTACGTTCTTTTTCTCTTACAAAATCTTCAAAATGCAGTGTGTATTTTATACTGATAGTGTATCATTTTACCGCCTTGCAGGTGCTCACTTGGCCCACATGGCTAAATGAATATCATATTGGAAAGTACAAATCTATAGTCTTTCCCAGACATATCTTGAACTATTGGAGCTTGGGGTTTAGATTTGAGGGAGAAGACCCCCAGCCTGGACCTTGTCATTAATTGTTCATATTTACATGGGAATGTTTATACAAACTGAGATCTGAAAATCATTTTTTCTTGGTTGAAAATGAGTAGAAGAGGTTCTAGGCAACTTTTAAATAATTTCAAACAGCCATTCTAATGACCCGATGGTGGCTAACATCCTCGGTGGTAATATTAGATACATGACCGTGAATGAATAGGTCGTCTTTGCTGTGCACATCCCCAAGGGAATTGTCTAATTAAGAACTTCTGGAGAGATGATAAGTCTTAGGTAAAACTCTTTCTTACACAAAGAATATCGGTATTCTTACCAGGAATCAAACCTCCTGATGCTGTGGCTGCTGATGCTGTTCATGTGATACGGCTGGCTAACAGAGATAATTTCAACTCCAGAAAACTAAAAACAAAACAAAACAAAAAAATCCTGCTGTATATCTACCACCAGCATCCCTCTCTCATCTCCCCTCTCCCCATCCCCTAAATCATCAGGTTCATTTTGTTGGAGAAAGGGTAACGGTGAAAGGGTATAGGCTGATTCTGACTTTCAACTTGTAGACGTCCTAGCCCACTCGCTCGTGTGCGACCTAGACAAGAGTCTTGCCCTCTCTGTGCTTAACCTCCCCATGTATCAAGTGAGGATTCTAATAGAGGCGACTTCCAAGGGGGTATTTGCAATATCACGTGTGTGAGAGGTAATATGTGCGGCATACTTGTCCCCAGCACCTGGCAGGCCCCTTTCCCTGCCTGTCATCCCCTCCATCCACATGCAAGAGCTGTGACATGCTTCACACATAGGCTTTTATACTGTTAATCCCATAGCAGTGTTTCCCCTAGAGGAAGTATTACGTAAACATCTTCCAAAGGTTAGCATACTCGCTCTGGGTTGAAAAAGAAAAGGAAGTATTTGTACAAAAATAGGAAGGGCAGTGCAACGTTTACTTAGATCCCATTTAGATAAGTTACCCCAGGCCCCTCTTCCTGAAGCTGTGAGCCTCTCTGTGGGAACGCCCCACACGTTCAGCTTACTCCAGGTTACCCGACGTCTGCATATTACGCACTTGGCCCTTGCCTGGAAGAGCTAATGGCTGCCTGCCTTCTTTGGCCATGGCTAGAAGGGTTGACAAGTAACACTTATGCCCTGAAGTGCACATTGTTCCAGTGTTTTCAGCGCTCTGTTGGACTCGAGTGCCTGCCGAGACACCCAAAGTTGAAAAGCGGGGACGCGCGTTTGGTCACACGTTCTTCCTTTTTTCAGTTCCACAAGGAGAGATTCAAAATTGACATGCCACATAGATTCAAAGTCTACAATTACAAAAGCCCGACCTTCTGTGAGCACTGTGGGACCCTGCTGTGGGGCCTGGCGAGGCAAGGACTCAAGTGCGACGGTGAGTCCAATGGGAAAGGAGCGTGGGCCCCGTTGAGGGCCCCCTAAGGGGTGGCTCTGCAGCCTTGATGGAGAGCATGAGGGAAGGGGGGAGGAGAGAGGCTGGACTTCTCCAGCTGGCCCAGATGACCCCGACGTCTTGAATGTGAAGTGCCCAAGATGAGACACCAGTGCTGTTCCTTCCTTTCCACCCCCAACACCTTAATCCTTGTAGCCCAGAGAAGTGCAAGCCCGTTGAGTCTAAATGTCAAGTCTCCTGACCTGTCCCCCTTCTCTTGTTCCCTGTTGTGCTGGGGAGAAAGGAAGATAGTATTTTCCCTGACTGGCCCCCGGCTGGGACCTGCCCTGCCGTGTCTCAGTGTTCGGAGCCTGCCCCTTCTGACCCTGCCTCTCTCCCTCACACCAGCCCTACAGATTCTCTGTGTAGCCCATCAGGGAGCAAGCCCAGCTCATCTGCTTGGCTGATGGATGGTCCTGCACATGAGAATTCTGTGACTGAGACCATAGGCTCTGGGCCCTAAGCGTGCTGCAAACTCACAGTGCCCAGTAAGACGCCCACCCCTCTTACCATTCTCCCTCCTCTGATCTCCCCTTGAAGGCTGGCATTCAGCTGGCAATACAGCCGGACTGAGCCTACAGCTCTGCACTCATCAAGATTTTTAGATCTGCGCTGAGAAAGAGTAAACAGCACTGCAATGCTCTAAAAGTTCAAATGGCTAAGGCGATAACCTCTAGACACCGAGATGCTGTCACATCAGGATTAGGCCGGAGGGAGGGAAAGATTCCCACAAGCCACTTCTGCCTTTTGAGTGGGGCTGGGGGTGGAACAGGGCCAGATAGACTTTCGAAAAGGAGGGAGTTCTGCTGCGGCAGAGGCCTTTCTGTTTTGAATGATTAAAGGTAGAAGCCACTTTACTTTTTCTTGGTCACCCCATTTTGTTTTATGCCACTGGTTAAATCTTCTGCAATTCTTATCTTTTTTTTTTTTTTTCAAACTTCTTTAAATTCAAGTTAGCTAACCTACAGTGTAGTTTGGTTTCTGGAGTAGCGCCCAGTGATTTGTCCTTTCCATATAACATCCAGGGCTCATCCCAACAAGTGCCCTCCTGAATGCCCATCCCCCGTCTAGTCCATTCCCTCCCCTCCAGCAACCCTCAGTTTGTTCTCTGTAGTTGAGAGGCGCTATGGTTTGCCTCGCTGTCTGTATTGATCTTATTTTCCCTTCCCTTCCCCTGTGTTCATCTGTTCTAGTAATAAAGGCAAGGATCCCCTTCAACAGCCTTCTCTTCCTCAATCCCGTTGCGTTTACACGCCCGGTGGAGTCTGGAGTGACATGTTAGTGGAGGCAGGAGGAAGGTTAGGCTTTCAAACCATCACTGAAGGCAAAACCCAGATGTAGTGCAAATTCATCTCAATAATCCCTCCGTAGCCCAGAAGTGCCACTGAGCACCTTGCTGTTTATACCTGCTCGAGAGCACACAGGTGGGCCTAGTAGTCTGGAGGATCTTTAGGAGTTCATCGGCAAGAAGTAATTCCCGAATGGAACAAGCGGGGCATGAGTGATGGCTCCCCTGGTCCTCTGATGGTCTCTCTCACAGCTCAGGTTTCCCCTCCCTGGAGCCTGAGCGCCTCAGCTGCCCGGTGGTGCCCACAGCCTGTCTCTGCCTCTGAGCTTAGAACCCTCTACGAGGGTTCCTCACAATTGTTTCACAGCCATTGTTTCTGTTCCGTCCTCCCTAACGTTCTTTCTCCTCCGTTCCCTTCTCTTTCCCTGTCTCCCCCCACCTCCTGCATGCCAGGCAGCCCCTCTCCACTCTCCCTTCCTTTCCTCTTCCCTCTTCTCCCCTCCCTTCCTCCCCAGCACCCTCTGTAGGTATCTGGCCGATACCTACAGACATCCCTGTGTCCTCACCCCCCATGCCCTTGACTGCACCTCTCCTCCCTCTCTACTCTCTGGACTCTGTTCCTCTGCCTTGGCCCTGCTCTTTCTATCTTGTTCTTTTCTAAGCCACCTTCGTAAGTAGGGCCTCCCTTTGTCTTGATTCTGTCTCCTTTCCTCTGTCCACTTTAATTCCCATGAAAATCATCGTCCAAAGGGCCTGTTTGCACTCAAAGAGATCAAGTTGTCACCTCATAGGTTAGTAACAGAGACATAGGACATTACCATAGTGGGGGTGGGGCCTGCCTTCATGCCAGAGCATCCAAGACAAGCTTAGATCTGGCTACCATGTTAAAAAGCAAAGTGAAACTTCCCACTGCTTCACGCTGAGTCCTCGCCAACTGCCTCCCTTTGCCTTGCGGTACTAAGGAAATGCAGCTGGGACTTCCCAGTGTGCAACCCGCAGAAACACATCCAGTAGGAGTCGTGCTGAAATTCACAAGGGCAGAAAGCCATTATAAACAGCATAGTGACTACATTAAGGGCTTTAGTCATACATAAAAGATTTCACTTAGAATGGATTTGGGTTCTATCATGCAATATACCGGGACAAGTACTGGTTTATATTTACATAGAAAATGCTATTTTATTATGAACTGTCGGAGGAAGAGTCAGCCAGTTAAAACTAAAGGCTGAAGCCTGCTCAAATTCCACTTCAATAGTTTAATGTGTATCTCTTTGGAATAGATAATGAAGTTAAAAGACTAGTTGTTGAGCATCTGTTTGATGCCAATCACTGTACTAAGCTCTTTGCACACAAACGGGTTAATAAGCAGGTAAGAGTATGGGGCACCTGGGTGGCTCAGTCGGTTGAGCATCCGACTTCGGCTCAGGTCATGATCTCAAGGCTCGTGAGTTTGAGCCCTGCATCAGGCTCTATGTTGACAGCTCAGAGCCTGGAGCCTGCTTCAGATTCTGTGTCTCCCCCTCTCTCTGCCCCAACCCACTCGCATTCTGTCTCTGTCTCTCTCAAAAATAAACAAACATTAAAAAAAAGCAGGTCAGAGTAAAAGTGTGTTGTTTTATAGCCTCTCTTGCCTAATGCCGTTATAACAAATGCTACTGATGGACTTGACAGAATGAAATAGGACTTGAAAACAGAATTCTATCAGCTGGAGTTTGAAAATCTTACATTACATTTTTTTTTATTGTAATAGCAGTGTTTCATAAGCAGAATTTCATTTTTCTAAACCAATGACTTGAAGTAGTAGCTGTCTTTCTACAGACGCCCTGGTCCACACACATCCCAATCCAGGAAGGCTCACGGGATCACAGAAAGTGGAGGGTGGACCTTCACTGCACTTTTTTCAAGACTCATAAATTGGAATATTCCCCGAGAATCATAGGACTTAGAGCTAGATCATTTGGTTCAACCAGCCCAACTCTCCCATATGGGGAGAATGGCCTCCAGGCCACTTCCCCTCTCCCCACTCCCATCCCGAAGCACAGACCACACCCACCATGCATGCAGGCTGAGGCTTCAGCCTAGAGGGGAGGGAAGCTCCTTGCACCCCATGTGGGGAAGGGGATACTTGGACTCCAATCTAGAGTGGAAGTGAACCACCTTCTATCCTGTCATGGCACATTTCCACCAGAGAGAGCCAGCATCGGTGCTCTTCTCTCAGCAATGGCATAGTCTAAATGCATACCGACAGCAGCCTTCCTCCTCTGTCAGCAAGGCTCTGCTTCTGCTTCCGGTGGGAGTCCTTCCCCAGCACCACATCCAGGAGCCTCTGGTCTGTGTGTGTAGTCTTGGGAAGGGGAGGTGGACGCGTGGTGGCATTGTAGAAGCACTGCCCTCATTTATTTGTATTCAGTGTCTCCTGCTGCTGGGAAGATGGCTCTAGGGATTTGCCAATCGTTCTTCAATGTATGTGTACCTGAAGCAGACCTGTACAAAGTCCGCTCAGTGAGTTCTGTTCCTCTGGCTCACAGTGTCTCTTTCTCCTTTGCAGCATGTGGTATGAACGTACATCACAGATGCCAGACAAAGGTGGCCAACCTTTGTGGCATAAATCAGAAGCTGATGGCCGAAGCACTGGCAATGATTGAGAGCACTCAACAGGTAGGAAAGGCTTTTAGGTTAAGTTCCTCCAGTTTCAACTCAGCAAGGACTACTCGAGTCCTCCTTCCCTTTGATCTGTGGAGCAATATGGAGTCTGTTTCTGAGCATTTGCCTTGCCTCTGACTTTCATCCTTATGCCCATATCCACACTCGGAGATATTGATTTACTTCATGCATTTGTATTATATTTTTAGGATCTTAAATTATTTGTGGCATGAGCAGGGGCAGAAACAAATTCATTGAAATCATTGAGGATTCATTACCAGCTTTGTACCTATCTACTGGCTAGAATCATCCCTAAAATGTGCACGGAACACTGAGTCGAGGGCAACTTTTGCCTTGCCGTTTACTCACATGCACTAGGACTAGAATTGAATTTTTGTATCTAAGAACAAACCCTCTTGGTGTTGCCTTTGTAAGCTCTCTTTCCATCCATTAACCTTCCATTCTTAATTGTGACCAAATGATGTAGATAGTACAGGAGAAACCAGTTAGCCCCTGGAAAAGTATGAAGGAAGTGAATATGTGCCTGTTCGTGTATAAAATATAATAGGTAGACTCTTACAGCATGTGAGATCCTAAAAGAATGCTGAGGGAAAGAAGGATGTTGGATATCTATGCATTTAGGATTCTTAAACGGATCTCATCCCCGAGGGCAGCAGGCTGAGCTGATGGGGCCGTAGCGGGTGGGTAGGTGGGTGGTCTGACTCTTTGTTTATAATCTAGGCTCGCTGCTTAAGAGATAGTGAACACATCTTCAGAGAAGGTCCCGTTGAAATTGGTCTCCCGTGCTCCATAAAAGGTGAAGCAAGGCTGCCGTGTGTACCAGCATCTGGGAAAAAAGGTAGCTATCCTGATCCTCGGTAGAATCATTGTCAGCAATTAATCTTGGTCAGCCCTAATGGAGTCCTCTAGATTTCAACTCTCCATTTACCTGGTCTGATAGGTGGGAGGCTCCTACTTCTTGGAAGTGAAACCAAAATATGCCCCATTAGGAAACCTTTGTAAGAGGGTGGGAGGTGAGGGCAGGGAGAGAATGGGATATAGGTCTACAGTAGGGCTGCAAACGTTTCCTTATTTTTAGAATGTTACTTCCTGTCACTGTTAAAAGGTTTTGCAAAATAAATCTACCATGAATTTCAATGGTGGGAATGTCACAGTAGGCCATCCTATTCTATACCTTTGAGCCTTTTGGGGGAAGGTTAAAAGTAGAAAAGGGAAGACTAGTGCAACATACATGACATCATGGAAGTCCCCCAGCCTACTTTCTGAAAGTAGTTCATGAGAAGATATGCCCACATGAATCCGGGAGATGAATAGTTTCAACATACATTATAAAATATAGGTTTTCCTCACTATTCTAAAGTAGACTATTCCTGTGAAACCTTTTTTTTTTTTAATTGAAGTATAGTTAACATACAGTGTGACTTAGTTTCAGGTGTACAACATATTGATTCAATAATTCTGTACATTACTCCAAGTTTTTCTGTCACCATGATGATGTTATTATATTGTTACTGACTGTATCCCTTATGCTGTGCTTTTCATCTCTGTGACTTATTTTTTTGTAACTGGAATTTTATACCTCTTAATCCCCTTTATTTCACGCGCTCCCCCACCCACCTCCCCTGTGGCAACCACCAGTTTATTCTCTATATTTAAGAATGTTTTGGGGCGCCTGGGTGGCGCAGTCGGTTAAGCGTCCGACTTCAGCCAGGTCACGATCTCGCGGTCCGTGAGTTCGAGCCCCGCGTCGGGCTCTGGGCTGATGGCTCAGAGCCTGGAGCCTGTTTCTGATTCTGTGTCTCCCTCTCTCTCTGCCCCTCCCCCGTTCATGCTCTGTCTCTCTCTGTCCCAAAAATAAATAAAAAACGTTTAAAAAAAAAATTAAAAAAAAAAAAAAAAGAATGTTTTGGGGGGCGCCTGGGTTGCTTGGTCAGTTAAGCGTCCAACTTCGGCTCAGGTCATGATCTCACGGTCCTCGAGTTCAGGCCCCGCATCGGGCTCTGTGCTGATGGCTCAGAGCCTGGAGCCTGTTTCAGAGTCTGTGTCTCCCTCTCTCTGACCCTCCCCCGTTCATGCTCTGTCTCTCTCTGTCTCAAAAATAAATAAACATTAAAAAAAAAAAGAATGTTTGGTTTTGTTTTGTTTTTTAGATTCCACATATAAGTGAAATTGTATGGTATTTGTCTTTCTCTGTCTTATTTCATTTACCATGATACCCTCCACATCCATCCACGTTGTCACAGTGGCAAGATCTCATTCCTTTTTATGGCTAATATTCCCTTGTATATATATCATAGCTTCTTTATCCGCTCATCTGTTGATGGACACTTGGGTTGCTTCCATATCTTGGCTATTGTAAATAATGCTGCAATAAACATAGGAATGTGTATATCTTTTTGAACTAGTGTTTTCATTTTCTTTAGGTAAATACCCAGTAGTGCAATTACTGGATTGCATGGTAGTTCTATTTTTAATTTTTTGCGGAACCTCCTACTGTTTTCCACAGTGGCTGGACCAGTTTGCTTTCCCACTGCCACCATACTGTTTCTTTTTCTCCACATCCTCACCAGCTGTTGCTATTTCTTGTCTTTTTGATACTAGCCATTCTGACTGGCATAAGATGATACCTCATTGCGATCTTTATTTGCATTTCCCTGATGATTGATGATGTTCAGCATCTTTTCATGTGTCTGTTGGCCATTAGTATGTCTTCTTTGGAAAAATGTCTGTTCAGATCCTCTGGCCATTTTTTAATCTGTTTTTTTTTTCGGTGTTGAGTTGTACAAGTTCTTTATATATTTTGCATATAAATCCCTCATCAGATATAGCATTTGCAAATATCTCCTCCCATTCACTACCTTGCCTTTTTGTTTTGTTTATGGTTTCCTTTGCTGTGCAAAAGTTTTTTATTTTGGTATAGTCCCAATAGTTTATTTTTGCTTTCCTTTCCCTTGCCTAGGAGACACATCCATAAATATGTTGCTAAGACTGATGTCTAAGATATTACTACCTGTGTCTTCCTTTAGAAGTTTTATGGTTTAAGGTCTCATACATAGGTCTTAATCCACTGTAAATTTAGTTTTGTGTGTGGTTTAAGAAAGAGGTCCAGTTTTGTTCTTTTGCATATAGCTGTTCAGTTATCCCAACACCATTTGTTGAAAGGACTGTTAAAAAAAAAACTCTTTTTCCCCACTGTGTATTCTTATCTCCTTTGTCATAGATTCACTGACCATATGGGTGTGGGTTTATTTAGGGGAGCTCTATTCTGTTTCACTGATATATATGTCTGCTTTTGTGCTGGTACCATACTGTTTTGATTATTATAGCTTTGTAGTATATCTTAAAATCTGTGATTATGATACTTCCAGCTTTGTTCTTCTTCAAGATCACTTTGGCTATTCAAGGTCTTTGTGATTCCATACAAATTTTAATATTACTCTAGTTCTGTGAAGAATGCTCTTGGTATATCGATAGGGATTAAACTGAATCTGTAGAGTGCTTTGGGTAGTATGGACATTTTAGCAATGTTAATTCTTCCAATCCCTGAGCACAGAATATCTTTCCATTTGTTTCTGTCACTTCAATTTCTTTAGTCAATGTTTTATAGTTTTCAAAGTACAGGTTTCACCTCCTTGGTTAAGTTTCTTCCTTTTACTTTATTCTTCTTGATGCAATTGTAATTCGGATTGTTTTCTTAGTTTTTCTTTCTGCTACTCTGTTATTAGTGTACAGAAATGCAACACATTTCTGTATATTAATTTTGTATTCTTTGACTTTGCATTTTCAGTTCTAATAGGTTTTTTGGTGCAGTCTTTAGGTTTTTCCAAATATATGTCATTTGCAAATGTGACAGTTTTACTTTTCCCTTATCAATTCTGATGGCTTTTATTCCTTTTTCTTATGTGATGGCTGCAGCTAGGATTTCTAGCACTGTGTGGAATTAAAGTGGCTTGAGTGGACATCTTTATCTTGTCCTTATCTTAGAGAAAAACTTTTAGTTTTTCACTATTGAGTATGGTGTTAGCTGTGGGTTTGTTATGTATGGTCTTTATTACGTTGGGGTATTCCCTCTAAACCCACTTTGTTGAGAGTTTTTATCATTAAGGTATGTTGTATTTTGTCAAATGGTTTCTCTGCATCTATTGAGATGACCATGTGTTTTTTATCTTTCCTCTTTTTAATATGGTATATCACATTGATTGATTTGCAAATACTGAACTACTCTTATATCCCTGCAATAAAACTCACTTGATTGTGATGAATGACTTTTTTTAATGTATTGCTGAGTTCAGTTTGCTAATATTTTTTAAAGATATTTGCATCTGTGTTAATCAGAGATATTAGCCTACAGTTTTCTTTTTTTGTAGTTTTGGTATCAGGGTAATCCTGGCCTCATTGAATGAATTTGGAAGTTTTCCTTCCTCTTCTGTTTTTGGTATAGTTTGAGAAGAATAGGTATTAACTCTTTATTTATTTATTTATTTATTTATTTATTTATTTATTTTTAAGAGAGAGCGAGAGAGAGAGCGAGCGCACGAGCAGGGGAGGGGCAGAGAGAGGGAGACACAGAATCGGAAGCAGGCTCCAGGCTCTGAGCTGTCAGCACAGAGCCTGACGTGGGGCTCAAACTCACAAATTGTGAGATCGTGACCTGAGCCGAAGTCAGACTGAGCCACCCAGGCAACCTCTCTTGTACTCTTTATTATTTCCTTCCTTCCACTATCTTTGGGTTTTTTTTTTTTTTTCCAGCTCATTTAGGTGTAAGGTTAGGTTGTTTATTTCAGATTTTGCTTGTTTTCTGAGGTAGGCCTGTATTGCTCTGAAGTTTCTTTTTAGAACTACTTTTACTGTGTCCCAAAGATTATAGATCATTGTTTTTTCATTTTTATTTGTCTCCATGTATTTTCTGATTTTTTTCTTTGATTTGTTGACCTATGCATTGTTTAGGAGCATGTTGTTTAGCTCTGTGTGTTTGTGGGGCTTTTTAGATTTTTTTCTTGTAGTTGGTTTCTAGTTTCATACCATTGTGGTTGGAATGGAGACTTGCTATAGCTTCAGTCTCCCTAAATTTATTGACACTTTTTTGTTGCCTAACATGTGATGTATTCTGGAGAATGCTCCACATGCATTTGAGAAGAATGTGTATTCTGCTGCTTTGGGATGGAATATTCTATACATGTCTGTTAGGTCAATCTGGTCTAACATGTTCAAAGTCACTGTTTCCTTATCGACATTCTGTCTGGGTGATTTATCCATTGATGTAAGTGGGGTATTGAAGTCCCTGGTATCATTGTACTACTGTCAATTTCTCCCTTTATATCCCTAATATTTGCTTTATGTAATTTAGTATTCCAATACTGTGGACATACATTTTTACAATTTTATGTCCCCTTATTGGATTGATCCGTTTATCATTATGTAGTGCCCTTTTTTGTCTCTTGATCCAGTCTTTGTTTTAAAGTCTATTTTGTCTGATACAAGCATTGCTATCCCAGCTTTTTGTTTTTTTTTTTTTTTTTTTTTTTTTTTTTTTTGCTTCCATCTGCAAAGTATGTTTTCTCATCCCTTTACGTTCAGTCTGTGTGTGTGTTTAGGGCTATGAGTCCCTTGTAGGCAGCATATAGATGGGTCTTGTTTTTTTGTTTGTCTTTTGTTTTTAATCCATTCAGTCACCGTCTGTCTTTTGGTTAGAGTATGAAGTACATTTACCTTTAGGGTAATTATTGATAGGTGTGTACTTCTTGCCATTTTGTTAATTCTTCTGGCTATTTTTGTATTTTTCTTCTTTCCTTCTCCCATTGCTCTCTTTCAGTGTGATTTGGTTACTTTCTTTAGTGTTATGCTTGGATTCCTTTCCCTTTATTTTTTGTGTATCTACCATTGGTTTTTGATTTGTGTTTATTGGGTTCATATATAACCTCTTATGTGTACAACAGTCTATACTATGTTGATGGACACTTAAGTTCAAACACATTCTAAAAGCACTAAATTCTTACCCCTGCCCCACCTTTTATGTATATGATGTCATGTTTTACATCTTTTTATTTTGTGAATACCTTGGCTAATGTTTGTAGATATAATTTTACTACTTTTGTGTTCTAACCAGCCTTTTCACTTTATAAGTAATTAATCTACCTTTAATATACATTTGCTTTTATCAGTGAAATTTCATCCTTTCATAATTTTCTTTTAATTATGGCCTTCTATTTTCACTTAAAGAATTCCCTTCGAAGTTTCTTATAAAGCTGGCCTAGTGATGATGAACTCCTTTAACTTTTGTTTGTCTGGGAAACTCTTTCTCTCTCTTTTATTCTGAATGATAGCCTTGCTGGATAGAGTATTCTTGGTTGTGGGTTTTCTTCTTTCAGCACTTTAGATTTTGTTTGGTTGTTTTTTGTTTGTTTTGTTTTGTTTTGTTTTGTTGTGTGTGTGTGTGTGTGTGTGTGTGTGTTTAGAGAGAGAACGAAAGCATGGGGGAGGGGTAGAGGGAGAGAGAGAATCTTAAACAGACCCCATGCTCAGCATGCAGCCCAGTGTGGTGCTCCATCACATGACTCTGAGATCATGACCTGATCTGAAACCATGAGTCAGACGTTTAACTGGCTGAACCATCCAGGTGCGCCTTCTTTCAGCACTTTGAATATATCATGCACTCCCTCCTGGCCTGAAAAGTTTCTGCTGAAAAATCAGCTCATAGCCTTATGAGATTTCTCTTGTATGTAACTGTGTACTTTTACCACTTTTAAGATTCTCTCTTTATCATTACTTTTGGCCATTGTAATTATTATGTGTTTCAGTGTGGACCACCTTGGGTTCACCTTGTTTGGGGCTCTCTGTGCATCCTGGATGTGAATGGCTCTTTCCTTCTGCAGATTAGGGAAGTTTCCAGATATTATTTCTTCAAATAAATTTTCTGCCCCCCTTTCTCTCTCTTCTCCTTCCCATTCTCTATAATGCAAATGTTATGCTTGATGGTGTTGCTGAGTTCCTTAACTTATTCTTATTTTTTATTGCTCTTTTTTTTCTTTCTGCTGTTCAGCTTGGTTGCCTTCCATTATTCTCTCTTTCAGATTGCTGACCTGTTTTTCTGCATTCCCTGCTGTTGATTCCCTCTAGTGTATTTTTTTCTTTCAGTTACATCTTCTTCAGTTCTGACTGGTTCTTTTTTATATTTTCTGCATCTTTAATGAGGTTCTCACTGAGCTCATCTACTGTTTTCTCAAGCCCAGTGTGTGTCTTTATGGCTACTCCCTTGAATTCTTTATCAAGCAAATTGTTTATTGCCATTTCATTTTGCTTTTTAACTGTGATTTTTATCTTATTCTTTCATTTGAGACGTATCCCTCCATCTCCCCATTTTGTCTGTCTGTGTTAGTTTCTATGTATTAGGTAATTCAGCTACATCTCTTGGTCTTGAAGGTGGTGGCCTTGATCAGAAGAAGTCCATTGGTGTCATGTAATTCAATTCCCCTGGCCACCAGAATTAGGAACTCTAGAGGTGTCCCTGGGTGGGCTGTGGACATCCTACTATTGAGGCTGAGCCATAACTGTCTGTAGCCCAGCTGGATGCACTGATCCACTTTGCCTGCTGTGGGTACACAGGGCAAGATTTATTCCCCATGCTGTCGAGAGGCCTGTCTGAAGCTGTCGTGGGGCTGTTGGTGTGTGGGGCCAGTAGTCAGCCTATCTGTCTGCAGTTAGCATCTCTGTCACTGCTGCAGGTACATTGAGGGGCAGGGATTGCCCTTAGAGACTGAGCTGTTGGCACTGTGGGTGCCTGGTGTGTGGGGTTATCTCCCCTAAACCCCAGAGGAAGAATTGCTTTGGAGTGGTACTGATCCCTACTGGGGCTTCCAGTTGGGGGTGGTGGGGCAATATCTGCTTTGGAGGGTGTACAGATTGAATGGAGCAGGTCCACAGGTGAGTGCTAGGGCAGGGCACATGGTACTTGCAAGATAGATGGCTATCTAGGCTTAGGAAAGGGAAGATCCCTGACCCTCCAGCACTCATTCTAAGAGTAGTCAATAAATCTCCTTCATCTATACCTCCCAGAACTTTTTAAACTGCTGCTTCTGTGCTGTCTTGGGTCAAGGTATTATGGTGGTTCTTTACGTTCTTTATGGTAGGTACTCAGTTTCCTATCACCCTCCTGCCCTTTCCAGGGTTAAGCCTGGCTGATTTTTAAAGCTCCTAATTTTAAGCCCCACTGTTTTTCAAAGCCAAATGTTATTGAGACTTGTCTTCCCAGTACAGGTTCCCCATGCCAGGGATGCCTTCTATGGCGTCTGATCCTCTGGCTTCCTTGTGCTTGCGGTGCCCTTCCCATTTGTGGCTAGACTCACAGGGGTTGGGTTCCCAACCACGTCTCTGCCCCTTCTATCTTTCTCAGTGTGGCCTCCTGTCTATAGTCAACTGTGGAAGGTCTGTTCTGCCAGTCTTCAGGTCATTTTCTGTGTTAGTTGTAGGGATGTAGCTGTTACTTTGGTGTGCCCAGGGGATGAGGTAATCCTTCTACTCTGCCATCTTCCTCATGACTCCCTATGAACTCTTTTGGAAGCCAGAATGGCATAAATTACCATTAATTTACATGGAACAATTTTTGAGTATTCCCTGAACCAAAAACCACCTTAGGCTTTCTGATAGCTTAGAACACATGTTGCTAATGGAGGCCCAGATGCTCACACAGTTCAAAGCTCTGGCAGCTGGATGCCGAGGTGCTGAGTGCAGATCCCGGGTAAGGGGCTGGATGGCACCACTCTCACTGCTCTGGTGCACTGGCTCTGTCTGCTCACTGCAACACCAATGTTGAATGTTGTTTGCACTTTTCTTTTTTCTGTAAAAGAGAAAATCCTGTCCAGTTTTGTTTGCTTGTTTGTTTGTTTTTTTGGTTGGCAAAAACAGGTAGTGATGTAGATCTTTCACAAAAGCAAAGTGACAAATGCAAGCTTTCAAAACATGGGCAGTTCCTATAATTATTTTCCTTGGACTTAAGGAGAAGATGAAAGTTAAATTTAGAGACTGAAAATAAAAAAGGTCATTCCAGCCACAAAGAAGACACAAAATTATGTGATATGCTAGAGGTGCTGTAAAATAGCAATCGTATCACAATATATAAATGTATCAAGTCAACATGTTGGACACCTTAAATTACCACAATATGGTGTGTCAAATGTATTTCAATAAAAAAGGAAAGAAATGTTATAAGGGGGTAGGAGGAAGGTTCCAAAAAGCTTTCTGCACCTGTTCTGTCATTGGGTGAGGAATAAATTGGCTGACCTTGAATACGGGGATAGATGATGTGATTCAGATCTTCAGTGATCTGCTTTTCATTTCCTGATCCCTCACGTGGAAGCCACAGGAATCAATGCCACTGAGCCTGTGAGCCATGCAAGTAGCTGAGAATCATTTTTCCTCAAATTTGGTTAAAATCTCTATTTGTCCATGATTTGACATTATTTAAAGCGCTCATGTGTTTTGCATGTATGGACTTCTGCTGATTGGAATGTTCCTTAAAATGAAATTTCTCCCAGTCAGTTGAGTAGATAAGAGATGCAGTCCACGCCCCAAATTCCAGGCTCACAGGAGGAAGGTGCTGTCTTTGCCCTGCAGGGGACCTTTCCCCCCAATTTTTGTGGATGGAGCCTCAGAGTGGGAAGTGGAAGAGAAAGTGTTCTCAAAGTAGCTAAAATGCCCCCTCCATTGTTCCTTGTTTACTTTTAACCACTGGCTTGCTATTTTCAGAGCCTCAGGGAATCTCTTGGGAGTCTCCTTTGGATGGGATGGAGAACATACGCCATCGTCCAGAACCTGAACCGAACATAGAAAGACCATCTCTACATATGAAGCTAAAAATTGAGGATTTTATCTTGCACAAAATGTTGGGGAAAGGAAGTTTTGGCAAGGTATGATACCATGCTGTAGAATTCTACAGACCAACTAACAGGAATTGAAAAGCAAAGCTCCTGAACTCATTGGAGCAGAGCAGGTTGTGGGTGTGTAGAGAGCATTCCTGTGCATTTTTTGACTGGGTAGAGAGAGGTCTGATTAAAAGGAAATCTGGAACTCTAGGGGATAGTGGCCTCTGCTTCCTGGGAATCATTGTTCCCAAGCCATTTTGCTTCAAAGGTGTATATCCCATACACTTATGAGTGTGATGTATATGGATATCAAAGAAACGGGAAGCTGCCTCAGCCAGTGTCTATAGTTTCTATTTCATACAGGTTTTTTTTTTGGTTGTTATTTCTCTTTTGCTACTTTCTCAAACTTGGAGAGTTGTTTTACATTGAATGCAATTTTTTTCCTAGCAAATGTCTTCAGTCTTGCATTAGTTTGCTAGGAATAATGTAACAAAGTCTCACAGACTGAGTGATTCAAACACCAGACATTGGTTTTCTTATCATTCTGAAGGTTGGAAGTCTGAGACCTAGGTGTTGATAGGGTTATTTCTTCTGAGGTCTCTCTCCTTGGCTTGTAAATGGCCATCTTCTCCCTGTGTCCTCACATGGTCGTCCCCCTGTATCTGTGTCCTAATCTCTGCTTACAAGGACACTAGCCCCCCAGTGAACTTATTTTAAGTTGATTACCTTTGTAAAGACCATATCTCCAAATATAGTCACATGCTGAGGTACTAGGGTTTAGGGCTTTGGCATGCACATTTTTTTGGAGGGGGCACAATTCAGTTCATAACAAAGCTGTAGCTGGAGAGTCATGAGAAAAGTTTCACGGGGGAAAGTCCCTCCTCTAAATTCTTCCTGCCACACACTCAAGTTACGGGCTGTCTCTGTCAGTCACAGAAGACGAGAAGAAAAGGAGGAAGATGACATAATTTAACCATCAACCGTCAGTGATGGAAAATAATTTTCAAGTTCGCGAACGTAAAGAGGGATACCATGGAACATAGGCCTTGAGGTTATTCTAGATGCCAAGGGTATCTACTGTATTAATTGTTCCCTTCATTGTTGTACATTCTTGGATGAAACTCCTAGGAAAATTTTAGCCAGAAACTACCATTCTATAAATTTGTGTATCCAAGGCCAGCAATATGCTCTGCACCTGCTCGCCAGACTTTGGGAAATTCACCCAGTTTATTTAATAGTAAACTAGAATGCAAATAAGCATCACCACAGCTGAATGACGTTGTGCCGCAATCGGGTTGGATTTAAACATCAGTGCATTGCTTTTGGCAAAATGCATTCTGCCCTGCAAACTAGCTGATATCCATTAATTCTTTGAGTTCATTTCCACAATAATATGAAACACAGCAGGCTCATTTGCTGTTAATCTGTGTAATAAGCAATTTTAAAGCCAGTCTTCATTATAATTTAGTACCAATTAATGTGCAATTATAACCTGTTACCAAAAATTGAAAGCCCATTATAGAGATGGAAATTGCCTTTTCAGCTTCTTCGGCTATGGCTGGTTTGGGGATGTTTTATGGAAAGAAACAATTACCAAAAGACTACTTTTAATTGTTAATGAAATGTTTATCATTCTTTGTTCCCATGTGGGTTTCTATATTTGAACAAGGTTAATAAGAAAGACATTAAGTTAAACCTACAAGCCTTCGTAAAATATCCCAAAGGACACTGAGAGCCTTAGGGTGTCTTCTGTTCTATGTCCAAAACAGTATGCTCTTGCCATCAGGACCCTGAGTCCCTACAGACTGAAGAGGATGGGCCATGGGGCCCCTGGAAAGGAGAATGAAACACAAAAGCAAAATGGAGTAGCCATATTTCCCTTTCTCACAACATTAAGAACACTCCAAAATTTGTTTTTCTTCTTTCTTTTGGCTTTATACAGGAAGTATGGTTTCTCAACAAAATGGTAGCCTCCATATTCTTATCTCAATGTACTTTGCAGTCCAGAAAAAAATAGCATTGTTTTCTGGGTATATGCACATCATCCATTTGCCTGCCTTCTCGTAAGTTCTATGCCCTCTGTCAAGCCAGCTACCCCAAAGCTAGCTATCTGCACCATATTATTTTTAAACATAGACACGTGCATTTTCAGTACTGGTTTAGTGTCATTGACTTCGACATTCCCTAAAAGTCAAGAAACAAATGACAAGTATTCTTAATAACTGTCATTTAGAGAGCATTTTATAGTTTCTAAACCACTTTCCCATGTGGTAGCCATTTGATATTCACGATGGTCCTGCAAGTTAGAGAATGTCATGACAATTATCTCTTTTACACATTAGGAAACTGAAGCCCAGAGAGGTTAATTGGTTTATCCACATTCCCACAGCTAGTAAATGTCTGTGAAAAGAGACCCAGGCTGGAGTTTTCTATTTCCAAATGCCACGTCCTCACAACTGTCAGTCATCTGTTGCTGCATCATTTGCAAAAGTACAAGTTGTAGAAACTCCCCATTATGTGCCATCTGGTGTCCTTTCATATAAGTCATGAAATCCAGTAGAAAAAGTAAACTTGGAGTTAGATTTTTCCACTGAGGAGCTCCATGAATTTGAGCAAGTGAAATTCCTCTTTGAAGTTCGCTCTTTTTATTATTACTACCTGTCTTGCAGAGAGTTCTGAGCTAAGAATTAGATTGCACATGTAAAGGGTAGCAGAGTGTCTGACACATAGTAGGTCCGAAAAATGGCCTTAGGTCTATGCCATCAGATGAAATGGTGTATACTTTTTAGGCACATGAGGAAAACTCTATTCCCCTTGTATTATAGTTTCACCCTGAAAAACTGGGTAAAACTCAGAGCTGAGTTTTATGCTCATTTGCACTGATGTTTCAAGTATAATCAGGTCCTCCTCTCTGCTACTTGCTGCTGCTTTCTTCAATATGCACTTAGTGTCTGGGAATTTATATTATAAATTTACTCAGGTCCCTGGGCAGACAGGTCATACTTTTTTACACAGAAATTTTCAGGGCCTGAGAATAACCCATCCAATTGTACAGTAGTTTTGTGAATGCCTTGGAAAGGTACACAGCAAGTGTGAAACTCCTAGGTAATATCCCTGATCAATGGAGTGCTCTATTTTGTCCCTGTCAAGGGGAAGGAGGGGGTTGGAGAAGAAATCCTCTTTGTTTCGCCCAACACAGATCTCAGGACATGGTCTCTTCTTTAATGAGTGAGACCAAATTCTAAAATAAAGTTACTTCTTACCTTTGCTTCTAGGTCTTCCTAGCAGAGTTCAAGAAGACCAATCAATTTTTTGCAATAAAAGCCTTAAAGAAAGATGTGGTTTTGATGGACGATGATGTTGAGTGCACAATGGTAGAGAAGAGAGTTCTCTCCTTGGCCTGGGAGCATCCGTTCCTAACGCACATGTTCTGTACATTCCAGACCAAGGTAAGACTTCTGCTCAGACAACACTTCATCCACCTCTTGCCTAGCAAATGTGCCTGTCTAAGCGGGGGGGGGGGGGGGGGGGGGCCTCTGGTGGTGCCCCCCTTGGGACATGTGGGGAACTGTCCCCATATTTTTCTTTACCTTTCAGCTCACCTTCCATCTGTCCAAACAAACTTCTTCTTCTCCAAACATGAATTGTTTAACATAGTCTGTTGAGAAGGGGCTTTCCTTCTGGGTTTGTCTTTTCGCTTGTTTTTTAGAATTTGGTTTAACTTCTGTAACAACCAGGATTCTAGGCAGCCTGTGCCTTGCTTGACAAAGCAGTGCTTTGTGACGGAGAAATACATGACACTGTTTGTTCAGCTACCATATGTGTATTTGAGGAGACAAAAGTTGGACAGTAGGTCAAAATGCGTGTGTACTGTTATTTTCATATATATGGGCCACAGAGAAACAGCCCATACAGTGGGCTATCAGTGAGCAAGGCCTGAGCAGTGAGGTAAAAAGGTAAATTTTGTCAGAAGGTGCTCTTATTCTGGGAGGATTCTCTTCCTGTTCTCTTTATGCCTTAAAAAAAAAAATTCAGGACACCTGGGTGGCTCAGTCGGTTAAGCATCTGACTTCGGCTCAGGTCATGATCTTGCGCTTCGTGAGTTCAAGCCCCACATCAGGCTCTGTGCTGACAGCTCAAAGCCTGGAGCCTGCTTCGAATTCTGTGTCTCCCTCTCTTTCTGCCCCTCTCCTACTCGTGCTCTGTCTCTCAAAAATGAAAAACGTTAAAAATTAAAAGAAAAATTCAACTGCCTCTTTTTTCAGACCAAAAACTATTCAGGATCATTTTAGAAAATTGGGAAAATTAATGAAGAAAATCATTTATAATCTCACCATCTCGGTATACTCACCACTAATACTTTGAAGTTTAACCTTCTAGACTTTTTCACTCAGTGGATTTTGTAAAATTAAAAATAGAAATGGGGGTGCCTGGGTGGCTCAGTGAGTTAAGTGTCCAACTTCAGCTCAGGTCATGATCTCATGGTTCATGAGTTTGAGCCCCACATTGGGCTCTCAACTGTCAGCACAGAGCCCACCTCAGATCCTCTCTCTCTCCTTCCCTCTCTCTGCAGCTCCTCTGCTCACTCTCAAAAATAATAAATTAAAAAATTTGAAAAAATAGAAACCCATTGTAAATACCTACTGTTCTGCAACTGGTATTTTCAACACTCTCTTATATACATTTCCTCACATCTATGAATATTCTACAATGTGATTTATCTCGCTAGAACATTTCTAACTTTCTGTTCTGATTTAAATAACACTGACGTGAACATCCTTATGGACCGGTCTTCATGCACCAGCATTATGATTTGCTTTTCCTTGTTTACTCTCTTTCACACTTCCGCCTTGTACATGGCCTAGAATAATAAGCAGACCCATGTGGGACTGTGTGGTTAAGACCCAAAGAGCATGAAGACTTTATTCTCTTATTCCATTTCAAGTCTACATGATAATGTTCTACCTTGATGTAAGTATAAGTAACAGAAGGCGTGTAAGCTGCCCCAGTCACGGAAAGCAGTAGTGGGGAAACCATGGGAATCTGTCGGAACATGTGGATGGCAACTAGGCCTTTTATCACTACTTCTCCAGTCCCCAGTAGATGCTCAACAAATGTTTAATGAAGGAATAAATGCATAAATACACGTAGATAAGAAAAAGAGAAATGAGATTATTTTTGTAAGTATTTTTAAAGGACAATAAAATATTGTAAGGCTTGTATCAAACTACTAAATACACCTTAATAATCATATATAGTATCCAAAGCACCACAGAGGATATGGAAATATATAATATAGTTCCTGACCTCAGGAATTTCATACTGTAATACTAGAGGGGAAAGAGAGATACTTCTAATGGTGGTGAGTGGTATGAAACTGCACAGTGCAGACTCTACATTCCAGAGCTGAGAGAAACTAGAAATTAGAATATGAGTAGGGAGAAAGGGTCTTGGGCAGTAAGAGGTGTGGTTGGTTTCAAGAGAAAGCATAAAGGAATGAAGGGATAATAATAAGGTAGGCTCATTTTCTGCAGCAAGAAGGCATTTGGGATTTCTGATAATGAGTTAGAGAGATTTTTCTCCCAGAAATGTCCTCCTGGAGATCATAAATATCTGTCAATATGTTACCGAAACACAAGGTGAGGGCTTTGCCATGCACTCCTAATCTGCGTTCCAGATTTTCTGTGCATCATGGGATACATGATCTTACTTTTTCTCTAGAAATATTGTAAGGCTTGTATCAAACTACTAAATACACCTAAGACCAGGCTTCTAGAAGCATGATGTAATCACATTTCATCTGGTACTTTCTCCCAGCTGTGCATGTGTATACACACACATACACACACACACACACACATATATATATATCTGTATGTATAATTGTTTTTGTGTCTTCTAGGAAAAGCTCTTCTGAATGCTGCTTTGTAGAAAATACCAGTATTTTCCTTCTTGTGCTTGTCTATCAGAGCTCCAGGCAGTGTTTGCTCCTTTTTGTCTCATAGGAGATGCTCTTAAGGTTCCATGCAGCTGTGATGTTTTACCAAAACCAGAGAAGTCAATGCCTGGGGAGAAGTGGTAGAGAATGTGTATATCAAATGTAAAAGTGACTGGCTCACTACTTAGGTTTCAAGGAATGGGAGTGCTTTCTTATTTCTAAGAAATGAGGGATGAGGGACAGAAATCTTGCACGATACTTTCCCAAGGATACTGAGTTGTTTTGGGGATGTCCTGATTTATTGTTCAGATTTTGCGTGTCAAACAGAATAACCAATTAAATACCACAGGTGAATATAGAAAGCAATAATTGAACTGAATGATTGGCTGTGGGGGGCATTTTGGAAATTGCCTTTCTTAAGGAAATGACAGTTACCTTTGCACACTAGTGTAGATATTAGGTAACATACATGAACTATTTACTCTTCTGGAGAATTGTTATTTTTAGGAAAAGTTATTCATTGGCTTTCTACCTACAAAGAGCCCAGCCCATTGAATGCCAATTATTCAGGAGATTCTGAAGACAGTTTTTCACTTGTTATTTATTATTGTTTTTATTGAAGTATAATTGACATGCAATATTCTATTAGTTTCAAGTGTATATCATACTGATTCAATATTTTTATACATTACAAAATGATCCTCATAAGCCTAATTACCATCCGTCACCATACAAAGTTATTAGAGTATCATTAACTATATTTTCTATGCTAAGCATTACATCCCCATGACTTACTTACTTTATAACTGAAAGTCTGTATCTCTTAATACCCTTTACCTATTTCTACTCACCTCTCCCAACCCCTCCCCATTCAGATAACTCACAGTTTGCTTCCTGTATCTTTGTCAGTTTCTGTTTTGTTTTATTTTATTAGATTCTATATATAAATGAGATCACGCAGTATTTGTCTTTCTCTGACTTATTTCACTTAGCATAATACCCTCTAGGTTCACCCATGTTGTCACAGACAGCAACATTTCATTTGTTTTTACAGCTGAGCAATGTTCTATTATATGTGTGTGTGATATCTAGATATCTATTATATGTATATGTGTGTGATATCTAGATAGATAGATAATCTCACATATTCTCTATCCATTCACCTATCAATGGACACTTAGGTGGCTTCCATATCTTGGTTATTATAAATAATGCCAAAATGAGCATAAGGGTGCATATGTTTCTTCAAATTGGTGTTTCTGTTTTCTTTGGATAAATATCCAGAAGTGCAATTGCTGGGTCATAGGGTAGTTCTATTCTTAACTTTTTGAGGAAACTCCATACTGTTTTCCATAGTGGCTACACCAATTTACATTCCCACCAATGGTGCACAAGGGTTCTTTCCTTTTTTCCACATCCTCACCAACACTTGTTTCTTGTCTTTTTGACAAGTAGCCAATCTATGGGTGTGAGGTGATTTTGATTTGTGATTTTCATTTGTATTTCCCTGACAATTAGTGATGTTGAAAATCTTTTCACATACCTATTGGCCATCTGTATGTCTTCCTTGGGGAAGTATTTACTCAAGTCCTATGCCCATTTTTTAAAACAATTGTTTGGGGGGTGTTTAATAATAAATTGTGTAAGCTCTTTATATATTCTGTATATTAACACCTTATCAGATATATGGTTTGAAAATATCTTCTCCCATTCAGTAGGTTGCTTTTTCACTTTCTTGATGGTTTCCTTCACAGTACAAAATCTTTTCAGTTTGATGTAATCCCATCTGTTTATTTTAGCTTTTGTTGCCCTTGCCTGATGATACTGGTCAAAAAAATATATATATATATTGCTAAGACAGATGTCAAAGAGCTTACTGCCTATGTTCTCATGTAAGAGTTTTATAGTTGTAGGTGTTATGTTCAAGCCCTTAATCCATTTTGAATTTTTTTTCTATATAGTGCAAGATAGTGGTCCAGTTTTCCCAACACTACTTATTGAAGGCAATATCTTTTCCCTTGTATATTTTTCCCTCATTTGTCATAGATTAATTGACCATAAGTGTGTGAGTTCATACCTGGGATCTCTGTTCTATTCTCTTCATTTATGTGTCTGTTTTTGGCCAGTGCCATGCTGTTTTGATTATGATAGCTTTGTAGTATAATTTGAAATCTGGGATTGTGATACCTCCAGCTTTTTTCTTCTTTCTCAAGATTGCTTTGGATATTTGGAGTTTTTTGTGCTTCCATACAAATTTCAGAATTTTTGGTTTTAGTTCTGTGAAAAATACTGTTGGTATCTTGATTGAGATTGTATTGCATCTGTAGATAGCTTTAGGTAGTATGGACATTTTAGCAATATTAATTCTTCCAATTGATGAGCATGGTATATCTTGCCATTTATTTGTATTTTCATCAATTTCTTTCACTGGTGTTTTATAGTTTTTAGAGTATAGGTATTTCACCTCCTTGATTAAATGTATTCCTAGGTACTTTATTCTTTTTGATGCATTGTAAATGGGATTGCTTTCTTAATTTCTCTTTCTGATAGCTCATTATTAGTGTATAGTAACTAATGCAACCAGTTCCTATATGTTAATCTTGTATCTTGTGACTTTACTGAATTCATTTATTACATCTAATAGTTTTCTGGTGGAGTCTGTAGAGTTTTGTGTATATAGTATCTCATCTGCAAATCATGGTTTTATTCTTTTCCAGTTTGGATGCCTTTTGTTTCTTCTTCTTGACTTATTGCTCTGGCTAAAAGTTACAATACTATGATGAATAAAAGAAGTGAAAATTGGTATCATTGTCTTGTTCCTGATCTTATAGGAAAAGCTTATAGCTTTTTACCATTGAGTAGAATGTTAACTGTGGGTTTGTCTTATATGGTCTCTTTTATGTGGAGGTACATTCTTTTATACCCATTTTGTTGATAATTTTTATCCCAAAAGGATGTTAAGTTTAGTTAAATACTCTTTCTGTATCTGTTGAGGCAATCATGTGATTTTTATCCTTTGTTTTGTTAATGTGATGTATCACATTGATTTATGGATGTTGAACTATGCTTGCATCCTGGAATAAATCCCAGTTGATTGTGGTGAGTGATCTTTTAAATGTGTTATTGAATTCAGTTTGATGAAATTTTGTTGAAGATTTTTGAATCCATATTCATCAGAGATATCTATAATTTCGTGTGTGTGTGTGTGTGTGTGTGTGTGTGTGTGTGTTGGGGGGTTGGTTTCAGGGTAATGCTGGCCTTGTAAAATGAAGTGTTCTTTGATTGTTTTTGAATGATTTGAGAAGGATAGGTACTAACTCTTCTCTAATATTTGGTCAAATTCATCAGCCATCTGGTCTTAGACTGGTACTTTGGGGGAGTTTTTAAATTATTGGTTCATCATTACTTAAAATCAGTCTATCTAGATTTTCTATATCTTTCTAATTCAGTCTCAGAATGTTGTGTGTTTCTGGGAACTTATCCATTTCTTCTAGGTTTTTCAATTTGTTGGTGTACAATTCTTCATAGTACTCTCTTATGATCCTTTATATTCTTGTGGTCAGTTGTAACTTCTCTCATTTCTGATTTTATTTTGGCCCCTCAACTTTTTCTTGATGAGTCTGGCCAGAGGATATCAATTTTATCTTTTCAAAGAACCAGATTTTAGTTTTTTTTTAATCTTTTCTACAGTTTTTTTTTAGTCTCTATTCCATTTATTTACATTCTGATCTTTATTTAATTTCTTTCTTTCTACTAACTTTGTGTTTTGCTTTTTTTCTAGTTCCTTTATGTGTGAAGTTAAATTATTTATTTTGGAATTTTTCTTGTTTCTTATGGTAGACCTGTATTACTAAAACTTTTATAATTTCTTTTGGTGGGGCTCCCAGAGATTTTAGAAAGTTGTTTTTCCATTTTCATTTGTTTCCAGGTATTTTTGTATTTCCCCTTATTTCTTTGTTGACCCATTGGTTGTTTAATAACATGTTGTTTAGTCTCCCTGTTTTGTATGTCTTCCACTTTCCTTCTGTAGTTGCTTTCTAGTTTCATACTATTGTGCTGGAAAAGATACTTGATACAATTTCATTGTTGTTGAATTTGTTGAGATTCCTTTTGTGACCAAACATATGATTTGTCCTATAGAATTTTCCATGTACACTTGAAAATAATGTATATTTTGTTGCTTTTAGGTTAAATTTTCTGTATTATCAATTAAGTCCATCCGGTCTAATGTGTATCATTTAATGCCAATGTTTTCTTATTGCTTTTCTGTCAGGATGATGTCTCCATTGATAGAGGTGGTGTATTAAAGTCTCCTATTCTTATGGTATTATTATCAAGTGTATTGCTATCAATTTCTCCTTTATATTTTGTTAATATTTACTTATTACACACAGGTGCTCCATGTTGGGTACATAAATATTTATGAATGTTATAGACTCTTCTTAGATGGATCCCTTTATTATTTGGTAATGGTGTGTGTGTGTATGTGTGCACGCGCGTGCATGTGTGTTTTCTAACAGCGTTTAAGCCTGTTTTGACTGATAGAAGTACTGCTCCATCCCTTTACTTTCAGTCTGTCTGTCTTTAGATCTGAAGTGAGTTTCTTGTGGGGCAGCACATAAGCCGGTCCTTTTTTTAATCCATTCAGCTATCCTAGGTCTATTGATTGGAACATTTAGACCATTTACATTTAAATTAATTGTTAATGGATACGTACTTCTATTTTGTTGTTTTATGGTTGTTTTTGTAGCTTTTTTTTTTCTTGGTATTTTTCCTTGTGATTTGATGGTTTTATTTAGTGTTATGTTTGGGTTCTTTTCTCTTTACTTTGTGTATATCTATGCTACTGTAGATTTTTGGTTTCTCAGTACCAGGATGGATGGATGGATGTGTGTGTGTGTGTGTGTGTGTGTGTGTGTGTGTGCGCGCACAAATACAAAGGTATTACAATATTATTAACTATATTCCCTATAATGAACTTTTGTTCCCTGTGACTTATAACTGGAAGTTTATACTTCTTAATCTCCTTCTCCTATTTTGCCCATCCATATAAATCTTCACCTGAGGCAGCTACCAGTTTATTTATAAGTCCCTTTCTGTTGTTGTTAGTTTATATATTTGTTTTCTGTTTAGTATTCCACATAAAAGTAAAATCATATAGTAGTTGCCTTTCTAAGTCTGACTTCTTTCACTTAGCCTAATACCCTCTAGGTCCATCCATGTTGTTGCAAATGGCAAGATCTAATTTATATATATACTATATATATATATATATATATATATATATATATATATATGTATATGTACATATGTATATAACATATACATAAATATACCATGTTATATATATACATATATACATATATATAGCATGTTATATATATAACATATACATACATATATACATATACATAACATATATTATATACATATATATGAATATACATATATAACATATATTATAGAATATGGAAAAATATGTTATATACGTATGCCAAATATCAGCCAAATACACACACAAACACACACACACACACTCTCCACTTCTTTAGCATTTATCTATTGATAGACACTTAGGTGGCTTCCACATCTTTGCTCTTGTAAATAACACAGCATTGAACATGGGGTGCATATATCTTTTTGAATTAGTGTTTTTGTTTTCTTTGGATAAATACCCAGAAGTAGAATTACAAGATTATATGGTACTTCTATTTTTAATCTCATTGTGGGGAGCGAATCTCTATACTTTTCCATAATGGCTACACCAATTTATGTTCCTGCCAACAGGACATGAGGGTTCCATTTTTTCCATATTCTCACCAACATTTGTTCTTTCTTATTTTAAAGCTGAGTATAGTTGACACACAATGTTACATTAGTCAGTTGTTATTTCTTTTCAATACTAGCAATTCTGACAGGTGTGAGGTGATATCTCATTGTAGTTTTGATTTGCATTTCCCCAATAAGTAGCAATTCTGAGCATATTTTCATGTATCTATTGGCCATTGGTATGTTTTCTTTGGAAAATGTCTGTTCAAGTGCTCTGCCCATTGTTTAACCAAATGGTTTTGTTGTTGTTGTTGTTGTTGTTGTTGTTGTTGTTGTTGTTGTTGTTGTTTTGGTGTTCTTTCTATATTTTGGATAATAACCCCTTATTGAATAATCATTTGCAAATATCTTCTTCCACCTGGTGGGTTGCCTTTTTGTCTTGTTGTTGGTTTCTTTCACTGTGCAAAAGTTTTATAATTTAATGTCTAAATATTTACTCTTGCTTATGTTTCCTTTGCCTAATGAGACAGATCCAGAAAAATATTGCGAAGGCTGCTTTCCCAAGATTTTACTGCCTATGTTTTTTCTTTAAGTCTTCTTTGTTTCCAGGTCTTGCAGTTAGATTTTAATCCATTTAAAATTTTGTATGTGTGTATATTTTTTAAAAAGTGGTCTACTTTGTTTCTTTTTTCTTTCTTTCTTTCTTTCCTTCTTTCTTTCTGCACACAGTCATCCAGTTTTCCAAAAACCATTTACTGAAGACACTTTATTTTCTCCCTGCATATTCATGTGACCTTTGTCATAAATAATTGACAGGATAAGCATGAATTTATTTCTGGTCTTTCTTTTCTGTTTCATTGACATAGGTGTCCAGTTTTGTGCTGGTACCATACTGTTTTCATTACTGTAGCTTTGTAGTATAGTTTGAAATCTAGGATTGTGTTTTTAGCCTTACTCCTCTCTCAAGATTGCATTGACTATTTGAGTTCTGTTGTGGTGCCATACAAATTTACAACTATTTGTTGTAGATCTGTGAATACTATTAATATTTTGATAGGGATTACATTGGATTGTAGATTGATTTGGGTAGTATGGACATTTCGTCAATATTCTTCCAATCCATGAGCATGGAATATCTGTCCCTTCGTTTATGTCATCTTCCATTCCTTTCATCAGTGTCCTACAAGTTTTCAGAATTCATGGTTTTCCTCCTCCTCGGTTAAATTTATTCCTAAATATTTTAGCTTTTTGATGCAATTGTAAATGGGATTGTTTTCTTAATTCTTTTTTCTGTTAGTTCATTATTAGTGTATAAAAGTGAAACAGATTTCTTTATATTTTTATATTCTGTAACTACTGAATTCATTTATTCTATAGGTTTCTAGCGGACTAATCATAGCTTTCTATATATATAGTATCATCTCATCTTCAAATACTAACAGTTGTACTTGTACCTTACAAATTTGGATGGCTTTCTTTTTCTTATCTGTTCGCTGTGGCTATGATTTCCAGTACTATGTTGAATAAAAATGGCAAAAATGTCTTGTGTCTTGTTCCTGATCTTGTCTTAATCCTGATCACCACTGAGTATGATGTTAGCCGTGTGTCTGTAATAAATGGTTTTTATTTAGTTGAGATATGTTCCCTCTAAATCCACTTTGTTGAGTTTTTATCATGAACAGATGCTAAGTTTTGTCAAATGCTTTTTCTGCATCGATTGAGATGATCATATGATTTTACCCTTTATTATTGTGATGTATCACATTGATTTGTAGATGTCACACTATCTTGCATCTCTGAGATAGACCCCACTTGATCTTGCTGAATAACCCTTTTATATTGTTGGATTTGATTTGCTAATATTTTGTTGAAGATTTTTGGATCTATATTCACCAAAGATATTGGTCTATAATTTCTTTTTTTTGTGGTTTCTTTGGTTTTGTGTAAGAGTTATGTTGGCCTTGAATAATAAATTTTGAAGTATTCCTCCATCTTCTGTTTTTTGAAATATTTTTAGAAAGATAAATATTAACTCTTCTTTAAATATTTGGTAGGGTTGCTTGGGTGGCTTAGTCAGTTAAGCATCAGACTCTTGGTTTCTACTCAGGTCATGATCTCACGTTTCGTGGGTTCATGCCACACATCGGGCTCTGTGCTGACAGTGCAGAGCCTACTTGGGATTCTCTCTCTTCCTCTCCCTCCCCCCCACCTCTTCCCCTCCCCTGCTCATACTGTCTCTGTGTCTCTCAAAATAAATAAATAAACTTAAAAAAATAAATAAATATTTGGTAGATTCACCAGTGAAGCCAACTAGTCCTGGATTTTGTTTGCTGCAAGTTTTTTGATTACTGATTCAATTTCATTACTAGAAACTTGTCTGTTCAGATTTTGTGTATTTTCATGATTCAGTCTTGCAAAATTGTATGTTTCTAGGAATTTTATCTATCTATTTCTGTGGTGTTGGATATATTTCTCTTTCAGTTCTAATTTTACTTCAGTCCTTTCCTTTTTGTTCTGGATGCAATTGACTAAATGTTTATTGATTTTGTTTATTTTTTCAAAGAAGCATCACTTAGTTTCATTGATCCTTTCTATTGTGTTTTTAGTCTCTATTTCATTTATTGCCAATCTTATCTTTATTATTTGTACCCTCTTAGTACTTTCGGCTTTATTGGTTTACCATATCCTTATTTCCTTAGATGTAAAATTATATTGTTAATTTGATTTTTTTGTTTCTTGAGGTATGTATGTATCACTGTAAACTTCCCTCTTAGAAAAGCTTTTGCTGTGTTCCAAAGATTTTGAACCATTGTGTTTCCATTTTCATTTGTCTCCATATATTATTTTGAATATCCTCTTTGATTTACTCACTTACCCACTGGTTGTTTAGTAGCATGTTGTCTAGTTTCCATGTGGTTTTTTTACAGTTTTTTTTTTTACTTGTAATTGAGTTTGTTTCAGACTGTTGTTGTGGCCAGGGGAGATGTTTGATATAATTTCCGTATTCAAAATTTATTGAAACTTGTTCAGTGGGCTTACTTACATGTCATTTATTCTGGAGAATTCTCCATGTACACTTAAAAAGACCATGTATTCTGCTCTTTTGAATGGACTGTTCTGTTTATTAAGTTGATCTCAAATGTGTTATTCAAAGCCACTATTTCCTTTTTTATGTCTGGATGATTTATCCATTTATGTAAGTGGGTATTAAAATCCTGCATTATTATTGTATTTCAATTTGTTTATGTCTGTTAATATTTATTTATGTGCTTCTATGTTGGGTGTATAAATATTTACAATGGTTATATCCTCTTGTGGATTGGTACCTTTATAATCATGTAATGTCTTTTGTTGTCTCTTTGTCTTTGATTTAAAGTCTATTTTAACATAGGGGAAGGAAAAGAAAAATAATATAAAAACAGAGATGGAGGCAAATCATAAGAGACTCTTAAATAAAAAGAACAAACTGAGGGTTGCTGGAGAGGAGGTAGGTAGAGGAGTGGGCTACATGGGTGATGGGCATTAAGGAGGGCACTTGTTGGGATGAGCACTAGGTGTTATATGTAAGTGATGAATCACTGAGTTCTCCTGAAACCAATGCTACACTGTATGGTAACTAAATTGAATTTAGGAAAATAAATTTAAAAAAATAAAAGTCTATTTTATCTGATATAAGTATGGCTATCCCAGCTTTCTCTTGTTTACATTTGCATGGGATGTCTTTCTATCCTTTCACTTTCAGTCTGTATGTGTCTTTAGGTGGAAGTAATTCTCTTGTAGGCAGCTAACAGATATGTCTTATTTTTTTGTTTTGTTTTTAATTCATTCAGTCACCCAGTCTTTTGATTGCTGTATTTAGTCCATTTATATTTAAATTGTTGATATGTGTACTTATTGCCACTTTTCTCAATGTTTTCTTGCTTTTTTTGTAGTTCTCTTTTCTTGCTCTCATTTTTTTTTTGATTTGTTGACTTTCTTTAGTGCTATACTTGGATTCCTTTGTTTTAATTTGTGTGTGTGTGTGTGTGTGTGTGTGTGTTTCTATTATAGGTTTATCATTTGGGTATATATATCATGAGGTTCTTCTGTAACACTCTGCATTATTACGTAATATAGCAGTCTATATTGTTGGTGGTCACTTAACTTCAAACATACTTAAAAGCACTTTGCTCCCCCCGCACACATTTTACGGATATGATGTCATGTTTTACATCTTTTCATTTTGTGAATGTATCTAATTTCTGAAGGTGTAATTAATTTTACCTTTTAATGTTCATACTAGATTTATGTGACTGATCTACTACCTTTACTATGTATTTGCTTTTACCATTAAAAATTTCCTTTCATAAATTTCTTGTAGCTATGGCCTTTACCTTTCTGCTTAAGGAGCACACTTAAACATTCCCTGTAAGGCTGGTTTAGTGGTGGTAAACTCCTTTAAATTTTGTTTATCTGGCAAACTATCTCTTCCATTCTGAATAACCTTACAAGGAAGAGTATTCTCGAATATAGGCTTTTTACCTTCAGAACGTTAAATACATCATGCTACTTCTTTCTGGTCTGTGAAGTTTCTGTTGAAAAATCAGCTGATATGTGGCTTCTCTTGTTTTAACTATTTGATTTTTCTCTTGCTGCTTTTAAGATCCTCTCTTTATCTTTAATGTTTGAAATTTTAATGATTTGCCTTGGTGTGAATCTTCTCAGGTTCTTCTTGTTTGGGTCTTATTGTACTTCCTGGACATCTGTTTCCTTTCCCAGGTTATGGCACTTTGTAGCTATTATTTCTTCAAATACATTTTCTGCTTCTTTTTCTCTTCTCCTTCTGCGTCCCTTATAATATAATTGTTAGTATACTTGATGTTTTTCAATAAGTCTCTTAACCTAGCCTCATTTTTAATTTTTTTCTTTTTGCTGTTCAGCTTGGATGCTTTCCCCTACCCTGTATTCCAGGTCCTTGATTTGCTCTTCTATGTTATCTAATCAGTGCTGATTCCCTCTAGTGCATTTTTCATTCTAGTTATTGCATTCTTCAGCTCTGCTTGGTTCTTTTTTTCATATTTTCCAACTCTGTTGAAGTTCTTGGTTCTTCCTCTCTTCTCTAGTCCAGTGAGCATCTTTGTGATACTTCTTTGAACTCTTTATCAAAAAGATTGCTTATCTCTGTTTCATTTAGTTATTTTTCTGAGATTTGATTTGTTCTTTCACTCGGAACATACTTCTCTGTCTTCTCATTTTGTCTGACCCTGTGGGTTTGTTTCTGTGGATTAGGCAAGTCAGGTATGTCTCCTGATCTTAAAAGTGGTGGTCTTATATAGGCATCCTGTGAAGCCCAGTAGCACAATCCTTTGTTGTTCTCTAGAACCAGGGAGTCCAGGGTGTCCCCTCTGTGGGCTACATGCACCCTCCTCTTGTGGCTGGTCCACAACTGCTGCTGGCACTCTGATGGGGCCCTCAACCTAGGTATCAGCAATGACAAGCTATGACTAATGCAGGAGCACTGGTAGGCAGGGCTGACTGTTGGCATGGCAGGCTGAGAAGCCCAGCTGTAGCTACTGCAGGTATACTTAAGGGTGTGTCTGGCCCTACCACAGCTGGTTGAGAGGTCTCCTGCAACTGCTACAGACGTACTGGTCTGCCCCCCATGCTGAAGAAGTCACCTTGTAGAGTCATCAGTCTTTGCCAAGGCTGTCTGCTGGGTGTGGCAAGAGGTAGTCACATTGGGGATATGACAGTCCTGACAAAGGCTGCCCACCGAAGGTGGTTGGGTAGGAGCTACTTTGGATGGGGTGTCTGGTAGGGCAGGTGTATTGGATGGGGCAAGTCTACAGGGAATAATCTGAGTGGGGTGAGCAGTCACTAGCAAGGTAGATGTAAAGTGTCAGAACTGGCCTTCCAAAAGTGTCTGTCTAGTTAGGTTGAAGGAGGGCAAGAAAAATGGTGCCTGCTGGGATTTCTCCTTCTGGAGAGAGCTCCCAAAGATCCCTCGCCCTCCAGCACATGTTCTAAAATTAGTCAATAAATCTCTTCCTTCACATACAATGAGGTGCTTTTTTGTATTTAAAAATTTTTAATATTTATTTATTTTGAGAGAGAGAGAGAGCAGGGGAGGGGCAGAGAGAGGGGGGAGAGAGAGAGAATGAAAGAGAATGAATACTAAGCAGGCTCTGCACTATCAGCACAGAACCCAATGTGGGGCTCAAACTCATGAACCACGAGATCATGACCTGAGCTGAAATCGAGTTGGGTGCTTTACTGATTGAGCCACCCCAGGTACCCCACATGGTGCTTTTTAAATGCCACCTCTGTGCTAGGTCTCAAACTGAGTCCTGTAGCATGCTGGCCATTTAAGAGTGGGTCTTGGTTTCCTATGGCCCTCTACCTCTCCCAGAGTTAAGCCCCACTAATTTTCAAAGCTCCTGGAGTTCAGCCCTGCAGATTTTCAAAGACAGACATTATGTAGGCTTGTCTTCCAAGTACAGGTCCCCAGGGACTCTGTGTGCCCAGTATGGGGCTTAATCCCCTCACTCCTCAGAGAGAACCTCAGCACTTGTGATATCCATCCCACTTGTACTTTGCACGCTGAGAGTTTAGCTCCTGACCTCATCTCTGCCTCTCCTACCCTTCTCAATGTGGCTTCCTCTTTATGTCTTTAGTTGTGGAGGATCTGTTCTGTTAGACTTCAGGTCTTTCTGAGTGGGTTGCACCACATAAGTTGGGTGTGTGTGTCCATGGGGAGAAGGTGAGCTCAGGATCATCCTACTCTGCCATCTTCAGTGTTTACTCCTATATGTTTCTTATTTCTAGTTATGATCTCTTTCACCAAAAACAACCCTTTAACACTTCTTGTAAGTGCTAGCATAGTGGTGATGAACTCCTTTTTTCTTGTCTGAGAACTTCTTTATCTCTCCTTTGGTCTGAACGATAACCTTTTTGGGTAGAGTATTCTTAACTGAAGTTTTTCCTTTTAACTGAAAGTTTTTCCTTTTCAGCACTTTAAATATATCCTGACATTACCTTCTAGCCTGCAAAGTTTCTGCTGAAAAAAAAATCAGCTGATAGCCTTATAGGTCTTTTGTGTGTGACTGTTTTGCTCTTGCTGTCTTTAAGATTCTCCATTTATCTTTAGTTTTGCCATTTTAATTATAATATGTCTTGGTGTAGATCTCCTTGGGTTGATCTTGTTTTGGACTCTCTATGCTTCCTGGTCCTGGATGTCTATTTCCTTCCCTATGTTGGGGAAGTTTTCAGCTATTATTTCTTCACATAAGTTTTCTGCCCCTTGCTCTCTTTCTTCTTCTTCTGGGTCCTCTATAATGTGAACATTAGGATGCTTGACGTTGTCCCAGAAGTCCCTTAAACTTTCCTCATTTTTTTCTTTTTGTTATTCTGTTTCTGTGATTTTCACTATTCAGTGTTCAAAATCACTGATCCATTCTTCAATATTGTGTAATCTTCTGTTGCCTCCCTCTACTGTATTTTTCATTTCAGCTACTATATTCTTCATCTTGAACTGGTTCTTTCTCATATTTTCTCTTTGTTGAAATTCTGTGTTCCTCCATTCTTCTCCCAAGTTCAGTAAACATCTTTACGATCACAACTTTGAATTCTTTATCAGGTAATTTGTATCCTTTTAATTCAGATTTTTTTCTGGGCTTTTATCATGTTTTTCATTTGGAACATATTCCCCTGTCTCACTTTGTTTGACTGTCCAGGTTTGTTTCTATGAACTTCGGTAAGTGGAACACCCCCATCTCCCAGTCTTGAAGGCGTGGCCTTGTGTAGGAGCATTGCCTTGATGATGAGTTGTCTAGCAGCTTTGGCAGGCCAGCTAGAGCTGAGGCAGGTACAGTCTTGGGGCTCCCAGGGCATGTTGCATTGGGGCACCTTGAGGGATGGCTGGTTCTGGAGCTGGCATGGATGAGAAAGTCCTGAGGCCTGCTTCCCCCGGGCTGCCTTGGCAGAACAGCTGGAGCTGAAGTAGTTGTAGGCTAGGGGCACTAGAAGAAACTTCACTATAGCCATCTTGATTAAACAGCTGGATTGGGCACAGGCTGGGGAGTGGTCTTGAGATATATGGCACCCAGGCCACCTTGGTACAATAGCAGGGTTATAGTGCAGGCTGGGACTTCCCAGTATGCACTGCAGTCACCCTGGAGGGATGGCTAGAGATGGAGTAGGCATGGGCTGAGGGACCTGAAGCATACTTTGCTGGGGCTGCCTTGGTGAGCTGGCTTGAGCTGGAGCAGGCACAGACAGGGGTACCTGAGGCACACTGTGCTCCGGCCACCTTGAGGGGACTGCTGGAGCTGGTGCAGACAATGGCTTGTTGGGGTGGCCCTAGTAGGCTGGCTAGAGCACCTAGACCCTGTTCCTGTCTGCGCTATCAAGGTGGAGAGTGAACATGAAAAATGGCACTTGCTGTCACCTCCAACCCTAGACAGAGTTCCAAGAGTTCCCCATCCATTGGCAGATACTCTAGGGTTTGTAAAAGGATTTTTCACTTATAGTCTCATTGCCTTTCAGATTTTTATTATTTGCTCTGCTGTGCCACAGTTCAAGTGAGTGCACACCAGCCTCTCAGTGATATCACTACATACCGCAGGTCACAGCATCAGGGGTAGAGTTCCCATTATTGTCTTATCTCCATCTTTCCTGCCCTTCTCTATGCAGTCCCTCTTTCATTTGTTGAGCAAAAGGTGTTCAGTTAGCCCTCAGTTCTTTTTCTGGAGGGATTGCTTTATATGTAGGTATAGATTTGTTGTGTCAAGAGAAGGTGAATTCAGGGTTTTCCTATGCCACCATCTTGGACTGACCCTATTCATTTATTATTTATCTGGGCAAGTGGTTTAAATCATTAAAGGCTTTTAAAGTTCAACATGAGGGACCTATGACCGATTGAAGTGTAAAAATATGGCAAAGCCATTTAGGAAGCTACACAGCATGAAAATACCTGTGGACTTGGTTCTCAAGCAGTTTAGTCCCAGCTCAACCACTTATCAGCAGGGCTCTGAGGCTCCCTTCCTCCCCTGCATCGGGTAGAGAGTAAGAATTAACATGCAGAGGGGTTGTGGAGTATAAGCCAGGTGCCATACATGAAATCACAGTGCTTGGGACCTAAGTGTGCAAAACAGTATCAGTTGAATCTCAACCTGAATCTGAGTGAGGCTCAAAAATTGTTTTTGAAATTTTCTCTGTGACACAACAAGATAACTTTGTACATCACTAAGGTTATGACATAAATTATTGTTATCAAAGTCTAGTATAAATCAGTATTATGAGAATTTGTCTTAGCAGGTGGGAATGGCTTCTTATTCCTTATTTTTACTAACAGTTCTCTATTTCTCAATATTTTTATTTTCCATGTCTCATATGAAAGTCCACAGGGCTTAAAATTGCATGGTCCCTCTTAGAATCAATTTCAGTATGTATGCCAGCCAACTTCACACTATTGATTTTAAGCCTGTATATTCAGTACCTATTTTCCATCACCTACATTCCAAAAAAAAGCATAAAAGTAGGAAAATCCAGGGGCGCCTGGGTGGCTCAGTCGGTTGAGCGACCGACTTCGGCTCTGGTCATGATCTCACGGTTTGTGAGTTTGAGCCCCGTGTCGGGCTCTGTGCTGACAGCTCAGAGCCTGGAGCCTGCTTCTGATTCTGTATCTCCCTCTCTCTCTGTCCCTCCCCTGCTCATGCTCTGTCTCTGTCTCAGAAATAAATAAATATAAAAAAAAAAAACTGAGGAAAAAAAAAAAGTAGGAAAATCCATAATAAAGTTTTATCTACAAGAATAACTGTCATAAATCCTTTCTCTGTACTAACAGGTAAATTAAAAATTATCAGAATCAAATTAATCATAAAGCCTTGAAAAACATCCATTTCACAATCTACTTTCAAAGGTTACTACTTACTTCAAATTTTTATTGTGGAACTACTAATTTGTGAATTCTCTAGGTTTCCCCAAAAGAGGCAAGACTCTAAAACTGTATGTGGATTAAATCACAAAGCTATTTCCCTTTCCCACCTAATTCTAATTAGTAAATAGAAAACAAAGTCCTAGCTCACTTGGAAAAATTTTGCACTTTCTTGATCTTAATATATCATTAATAACTAGATGCACTATTAATTTTCTTGATAAAACAATGGTTTTAAAATTGTATATATTAGAAGCTATCTCCAAATTTTAAGATTGTCTAAATGTGAAATAAGTGTCAACTGGAAATTGCCATTGGTTGCTAGTAACAGGTACATGGCTTCAATGAGCTGGAAGCGTTTCTCTCTTCATCTAAAAGGAGTGAGACGTGCATTTCAGTGCAGCTATGACAGTTCCGTGGTGTCATTGAAGATCCAGGCATTACCTGCTTCCATCATCATCTGTTCCATCATCCACAGTACTTTGCTTCCATGTATCCCATTGAATTAGTGTTCTTGTATTCTTTGACTAAATACCCAGTAGTACATTTGCCGGGTCATAAGGTACTTCTATTTTTTACTTTGTGAAGGACCTCCATACTGTTTTCCACAGTGACCTCTCCAATTTACATTTCTACAAACAGTGCACAAGGGTTCCTATTACTCCACATCCTTGCCAACACCTGCTATTGTCTGTCTTTTGGCCACTAACCATTCTGAGATGTGTAAGGTGATATCTCACTGTAGTTTGATTTTCATTTCCCTGATAGTGATGTTGAGCATTTTTTTCATGTGTATGTTGACCACGTTCATGTCTTTTGTGCAAAAAAAATGTCTATTCAGATTCTTTTCCCACTTTAAAATCAGATTTAGGTTTTTGGTGTTGAGTTGTTTAAGTTCTTTATATATTTTGGATGTTAACCTCTTATATGAGATATCATTTGCAAATATCTCTTCCCATTCAAGGTTGTCTTCTCATGTTGTTGATGGATTCCTTCACTGTACAAAAGCTTTTTATTTTGCAGCACTCCCAACAGTTAAATTTTGCTTTTGTTTCTCTTGCCTGAGGAGATATATCCATAAACATGTTGCTAAGGCCAATGTCAAAGAGATTACTGCCTATGTTTTCATGTAGATTTTGATTTCAAGTCTCACACTGAAGTCTGTAGTCCATTGGGAGTTTATTTTCGTGTAAGAAATTGATCTAATTTCATTCTTTTGCATGTAGCTGTCCAGTTTCCCAAGAACCATTTATTTAAGAGACTATCTTTTCCCCCAATGCATATTCCTACCTCCTTTGTTATAGGTTAATTGACCATATAAATGTGGGTTTATTTCTGGGCTCTCTATTCTGATCTACGTGTCTGTTTTTGTTCTAGTACCATACTATTTTGATTACTACAGCCTTGTAGTAGATCTTAAAATCTGGGATTGTAATACCTCCAGCTTTATTCTATCTCAAAATTGCTTTGGCTATTCAGGGTCATTTGTGATTCCACACAGATTTTAATATTATTTGTTCTAGTTCTGTGGAAAATGCTGTTGGTATTTTGATAGAGATTGCATTGAATCTGTAGAGTGCTTTGAGTAATATGGGCATTTTAACAATATTATTCTTCTGATCCATGAGTACGGAATATCTTTGTGCCATTTTCTGTTTCTTTCATCACAGTTTTAGTTTCCAGAGCACAGGTTTCCTTGGTTAAGTTTATTTCTAGGTATTTTATTATCTTGGTGCAATTGTAAATGGAATTGTTTTCTTAATGTCTCTGCTACTTTGTTATTAGCATACAGAAATACTGATTTACGTATATGAATTTTGCATTCTGCAACTTTACTGAATTCATTTATTCTTTTAGTTCTTGGGTTGAGTCTTTAGGGTTTTCTATGTATAGGATCATGTCATCTGCAAATATAGATAGAAGTTTTACTTCTTCCTAACCAATTTAGCTATCATTTATTTATGTCTGATGGCTATAGCTAGGACTTATAGTACTGTGCTCAATGAGGGTAGTATGAGTGGTCATCCTTGTGTTGTTCCTGATCTTAGAGGAAAAGCTTTGACTTTCACCATTAAGTAAGATGTGACCTGTTAGGTTTGTCATATATGGCCTTATTATGATCCGCTTTGTTGAGAGTATTTTTTTTTTATCAAGAATAGATGTTGAGTTTTGTTAAATGCTTTTTCTGCATGCATTGAGATGATCGTGATTTCTCTCCTCCTTGTAAGTCTGCCATATCATGTGGATTGATTTGCAGATATGGAACCATCCTTGCATCCCAAAGATAAATCCCACTTGATTGTGGTAAATCATTTTTTAAAATGTATTGTTGAATTCATTTTGCTAATATTTTGTTGAGGATTTTTGCATCTGTGTTCATCAGAAATACTGGCCTGCAGTTTTCTTTTTTGTAGTGTCTTTACATGGTTTTTGTATCAAGGTAATGCTGGCTTCATAGAATGAATTAGGAATTTTTCCTTCCTTTTCTGTTTTTTGGAACAGTTTGTGAAAAAATAGGTATTAATTCTTCTTTAAATGTTTGGTAGAGGGGCACCCGGTGGCTCAGTCAGTTAAGCATCCAGCTCTTGATTTTGGCTCAGGTCATGATCTCATGGTTCATGAGTTCAAGCTCCATGTTGGGCTCTGCACTGACAGCGTGGAGACTGCTTGGGATTTTCTTTCTCTCTCTCTCTCTCTCTCTCTCTCTCTCTCTCTCTCTCTCCCCCCCCCTCCCCTGCTCACTCACTGTCTCTTAAAATAAATAACATTAAAAAAAATTGGTAGAATTTTCCTGAGAAGCCATCTGGTCCTGGACTTTTGTTTGCTGGGAGTTTTTTGATTAATGATTTGATTTCCTTCTGGTAATTGGTCTGCTCAAATTTCTATTTCTTCCTGATTCAATTTTTAGAGGTTATATGCTTCTAGGAATTTATCCATTTCTTCTAAGTTGTCTAATTTGTTGGTATATAATTTTTCATAATATTCTCTTAGAATCTTTTGTATTTCTCTGGTGTTGGTTGTTATTTCTTCCCTCTCATTTCTGATTTTATTTATTTGGGTGCTCCCTCTCCTTTTTTTCTGAGCCTGGCTAAAAGTTTATCAATTTTGATGAACTTTTCAAAGAACCAGCTTCTGATATCATTGATCTGTACCTGTTCTATGGTCTTTTTAGTTTCTATTTTATTTTTGCTCTAAATATTTTATATTTTGCTCTTTATTATTTCCTTCCTTCTATTAGTTTGGGGTTTTGTTTGTTCTTTTTATAAGTCCCATTAGATGTAAATTTAGGTTGTTTGTTTAGGATTTTTCTTCTTTAGATAAACCTGTATTACTATAAATGTCCTTCTTAGAACAGCTTTTGCTATATCTCAAAAATTTGGACCATTGTGTTTTCATTTTCATTTGTCTCCCTGTATTTTTATTTCATCTTTGATTTACTGATTGACCCATTCATTGTTTAGTAACATGTTATTTAACCTCAATATATTTGTGAGCTTTTCAGGTTTTTTCTTGTGGTTGATTTCTAGTTTCATAGTATTGTGGTCATAAAAGATCCATGGTATGACTTCTGTCTGTTTCAATTTGTTGAGACCTCCTTTGTGGCTTAATATGTGATCTATTCTGGATAATGTTCCATATGCACTTGAAAAAGAATATGTATTCTGCTGTTTCAGGATAGAATGTCCTAACTATATGTTAGATCCATCTGGTCCAATGTGTACTTCAAAGCTCCTGTTTCCTAGTTGGTTTCCTGTTTGGATGATCTGTCCACTGATGTAAGTGGGGTGTTAAGGTCCCCTACTATTACTGTATTACTACCAATAATTTCCTTTGTTTTTGTTATAACTGCTTTATGTATTTGGGTGCTTTCATACTGGGTGCATAAATATTTACTACTGTTTTATCCTCTTGTTGGATTTTGCTGTTTATGATTATATTGTATCCTCCCTTGTTACAGCCATTGTTTTAAAGTCTTATTTTGTCTGGGGCACCTGGGTGGCTCAGTTGGTAGAGTATCAGACTTCAGCTCAGGTCATTATCTTGCAGTTCATGGGTTCAAGCCCTGCAATAGGCTCACTGCTATCAGCAAAGAGCCCACTTCAGACCTTCTGTCTCCCTCTCCTTTAAAAATTAATGAGCATTGGGGGCACATGGGTGGCTCCGTTAGTTGAGTGTCTGACTTCAGCTCAGGTCATGATCTCACGGTTTGTGAGTTTGAGCCCCGCGTCGGGCTCTGTGCTGACAGCTCAGAGCCTGGAGCCTGCTTTGGATTCCGTGTCTCCCTCCCTCTCTCTCTCTCTGCCCCTCCCCGACTTGTGCTCTGTCTCTGTCTCTCAAAAATAAATAAATAAATGTAAAAAAATTTAATGAATAAACATTTAATAAATAAAGTCTATTTTTTTTTTTGTCCAGCGTAAGTATTGCTACTTTGGCCTTTTCACTTCCATTTGCATATTAAATGTTTCTCCATCCTTTCACTTTCAGTCAACCTGTCTTTAAATCTGAAATGAATCTTTTATAGGCAGCATACTGATTTTTTTTTCATCCATTCCTTCACCCTATGTATTTTGATTGGAGCATCTAACCCATTTATATTCCAAGTAATTATTGATATGTGTGTCTTTATTACCATTTTGTTAATTGTCTTATGGTTGTTTTTGTGGTTCCTCTCTTGATATCTTCTCTCATGATTAGTTGGCTTTCTTGAGTGAAAGACTTGGATTCTTACTATTTATTTTTTGCATATCTAATACTGTTTTTTAAATTGTGGTCATTCACTTTATATATAACATCTTATTCATATAGCAGTCTATATTAAACTAATAGTCACTTAATTTTAAACCCATTATTTACTCCTCTTCCCTACACATTTCATGTATTTGGTACCATGTTTTATATCCTTTTATTTTGTGCGTCTCTTGACTGATTTTTACAGAGTGCTCTCTAGTTTATTTACTTGGATATGAGTGATCTATGATTGTAAACATGGGATGCGGTGAACTTAGGGTCCTCCTACTCTGCCATCTTCCCAATATCTTCCCTGGTCCTATACTTTTTTGTGTGAGGAGATTTTTGATTACTGATTCAATTTCATACTAGCAATTGGTCAGTTCAGATTTTCTATTTCTTTTGGATTCAGTTTTGGAAGATTGGGTGTTTCTAAATTTATCCATTTCTTCTAGGTGGTATAATTTCTTGACATACAACTTTCATAGTAGTCTTATAATCTTTTGTTTGTTTGTTTTTTTTAACGTTTATTTATTTTTGAGACAGAGAGAGACAGAGCATGAACGGGGGAGGGGCAGAGAGAGAGGGAGACACAGAATCGGAAACAGGCTCCAGGCTCTGAGCCATCAGCCCAGAGCCTGACGCAGGGCTCGAACTCACGGACCGCGAGATCGTGACCTGAGCGGAAGTCGGATGCTTAACCGACTGAGCCACCCAGGTGCCCCTAATCTTTTTGTTTCTGTTGTCAGTGGTTATTCCTTACTTCATTTCTGATTTTATTCAGGTTCTCTTTTTTCTTGAAGAGTCTAGCTAAAGGTTTATCTTTTCAAAGAGCCAGCTTTTTTCTTTTTTAGTCTCTATTTCTGATCTGATTTTTATTATTTCCTTCTTCTTACCAATTCTGGCCTTTATTTTTCCTTCTCTAGTTCCTTTAGGTTTAATATTAGATTGAGATTTTTATTTCTTGAGACAGGTCTAGATTGCTATAAACTTCCCTCTTAGAACTACTTTTGCTGCATCCCAAAGATTTTGCACTATTTTCATTTGTCTCCATGTGTTTTTTTATGTCCTCTTTGATTTCTTGACTCATTGTTCCTTAGCAGCACATTGTTTAGCCATTGATTACTTGTGTGGGTTTTTTTCCAATTTTTTACTTGTAATTGATTTCTAGTTTCATGCTGCTTTTGTCAGAAGAGATGTTTGATATGATTTCACTATTCTTAAGTTTATTGAGACTTGTTTTGTGTCCTAATGTGTGATCTATCCTGGAGAATGTTCATGTGCACTTTATTTTTTTTCTCTTTTTCTTTAAATGTTTATTTTTGAGAAAGAGAGTGTGAGTGGGGGAGGAGCAGAGAGAGAGGGAGACACAGAATACGAAGCAGGCTGCAGGCTCTGAGCTGTCAGCACAGAGCCCAATGCAGGGCTTGAACCCACAAACTGTGAGATCATGACCTGAGCCAAAGTCAGCCGCCCAACTGAGTCAAAAAGGCGCCCCCATGTGCACTTTAAAAGAATGTGTACTCTGCTGTTTCTGGATGGAATGTTCTGTATATATCTGTTAAGTCCATCTACTCTAATGTATCATTCAAAGTCATTGTTTCCATATTGATTTTCTGCCTGGGTGACATCCATTGATGTAAATGGGATGTTAAATTCCCCTACTATTATTGTATTATTGTCAACTTCTCCCTTTATGTCTGTTAACATTTGCTTTATGTATTTAAGGTGCTCCAGTGTTTTGTACATATATATTTACAATTGTCATATCCTCTTGTTGAATTGATTCTTTTATCATTATTTAATATCCTTCTTTGTCTCACTACAGTCTTTGCTTTAAAGTCAATTTCATCTGATACAAGTATTGCTACCCTGCCATTTTGTTTGCTTCATTTGCGTTTCATTTTTCCATCCTTTCACTTTTAGTCTGTATGTGTCTTAGTCTCAAGTGAGTCTGTTGCAGGCAGCATATATATGCGTTTGGGTTTTTTATCCAATGTGTCATCGTTTCTTTTGGTTAGAGCATTTAGACCATTTAAAGTAATTATTCATAGGTAAATATTTCTCATTTTGTTCATTGTTTTCTGTTTTGTAACTCTCCTCTGCTCCTGTCTTCTTTTTCTCTCTTTGCTAGTGATTGATGACTTCTTTAGTGTTATGCTTGGCTTTCTTTCTGTTTTGGGAGGTTTGTGGTTACCATCAGGTTCATATATAACATCCTAAGTGTATAAGAACCTATATTAAGTTGATGATCACTTAAGTTCATACATATTTTAAAAGAACTTTTCTACTCCCCTCCACATTATATATATATATATATATATATATATATATATATATATGCTATCATATTTTATGTCTTCTTATTCATAAAATTTTTTTTCTAATTATGGCCTTTTCATTTCCACTTAAAGAAGTCCCTTTAATGTTTTTTTGTTTTTTTTGTTTTTTTTTGGTAAGGCTAATTTAACGGTGATTAATTCCTTTAAGTTTTGTCTGAAAAACTCTTATCTCTCCTTCAGTTCTGAATGATAATCTTACCTGGTAGAGTATTCTTGGTTGTAGGTTTTTATCGTTTGGCACTCTGAGTGTATTACACCATTCTTTTTTGACCTTCAGTGTCTCTGCTGAAAAATCAACTGGTAGCTTTATGGTGTTTCCCTTGTGTGTAACTATTTGCTTCTCTCTTGCTATTAACATTATCTCTTATTTTTAACATTTGACATTTTAATTATCATGTTGTAGTGTGGACCTCCTTGGGCTCATCTTATTTGGAACTGTCTGTGCTTCGTGAACCTGGATGTCTGTTTCCTGCCCCTTTCTCTCTCTCTTCTCCTTCTAGGACCCCTATAATGTGAATATTTCTTCATTTGGAATTTCCCAAGAGATTCCTTAACCTGGTCTCTTTTTTAAATTTTTTCTTTTTGCTGTTCAGCCTGAGTGCTTTCCATTCTCCTGTCTTCCAGATTGCTGATCCTTTCCGTACCTGCTAATCTGTTCTTCATTCTCTCCAGTATATTTTTCATTTCAGCTATTTTATTCTTTAGCTTTCATTGGTTTCTTTATATTTTTGAATTCTCTGTTGAAGATCTCACGGAGTTGATCCACTTTTCTCTCTAGTCCAGTGAGGATCATTATGATTATTAAACTCTTTATCAAGCATATTATTTTCATTCCAATATCTTGCTGTTGCATTTGGAGTCGATTCCTCAGTCCTATCATTTTTCTTGACTTTCTGTGTTTCTATGAATTACACAGAAGAGCTGCTTCTCCTTACCTTGAAGGAATGGTCATGTGTGTGGTCATCCCCTCTGTAGACCATGCACCTGGTGACTTTGGCTATCTGGAGCTATACCTGGTGTGGGATGGGGTCCTAGGGCACTCTGTGCTGGAAGAGTACATCCCTGCTGGGATGGCCGAAGCTGAAGTGGGCATTGGCTAGGGTGGTCCCTGGGCTCTCTGTGCAGAGAGCACCCTGGTAAGACGACTGAAGTTGAAATGGTACAGGTCTCAGAGTGTTCAGGGCTGGGGCAGTAGACTGGCTAAGGGACCCAGATACTCAGTGCTCCTATCTGTGCTGTTAAAGTAGAAGGGAAATGTAAACTATGGCTTCTATCTGGAGAGAGTTCTAGCCACTACCACAACTTTTGGTGGAGTTCTAGGTCTGAATCTTTTATAGTCTAATTGCTCTTCTAAGCCACAGCTCCTTTTCCATGTTCTAGAGCCTCCAGAGTTTGTATGGGCTAGGGGCCTAGGGCTTACTGAGATGGCAGACTGGTTAGGACACCCAGACCTTGCCATTATCTGTGCTGTCAGGGTGAGGAGGAGACATAATCCATGGTATGTGCCTATTCCTCTGGTCCAGAGAGACTCCAGCAGCTCTCCCAGGTTGGCAAGGTCCTAGGGCTGGTTCCTTTATATTCTAGTTGCCCTTTTATTATTTTTTAATTTTTTAATTTTAGTTTTTTTCTTTCATGCTGAAATTTTAATTTTGATATAAATGTATCAATCTTTTTATTTATGTTTTTCTTTTTTTAATATGAAATTTATTGTCAAATTGGTTTCCATACAACACCCAGTGCTCCTCCCAACAGGTGCCCTCCTCCATGCCCATCACCCTCCCTCCCCCCTCCCACTCCCCAACAACCCTCAGTTTATTCTCAGTTTTTGAGAGTCTATTATGGTTTGGCTCTCTCCCTCTTTTTTTTTTTTTTCCCCTTCCCCTCCCGCATGGTCTTCTGTTAAGTTTCTCAGGATCCACATAAGAGTGAAAACATATGGTATCTGTCTTTCTCTGTGTGACTTATTTCACTTAGCATAACCCTCTCCAGTTCCATCCATGTTGCTACAAAAGGCCAGATTTCATTCTTTCTCATTGCCAAGTAGTATTCCATCAACTGATGAATGATAAAGAAATTGCAGTTTAAAAAAATTTTTAATGTTGATTTTTGAGAGAGAGAGCACGAGTGGGGGAGAGAGAGAGGGAGACACAGAAAGTGAAGCAGGCTCCAGGCTCTGAGCTGTCAGCCCAAGCCCGACACGGGGCTCAAACCCATGAACCATGAGATCATGGCCTGAGCTGAAGTCTGGCACTTAACCAACTGAGCCACCCAGGTGCCCCACCAGTTGCCCCTTTAGATCTCAGCTTTTTTCTGTCCCCCAGCACCCTCAGTACTATTCTCCCCACTGCAGTTCCCAGCCTTGAGGGTGGGGGTTTGTTACCATGTTCCCATCTCTTTTCCTGTCTTCCATATGTTTTATGTTTTATTGTGTAGAATCTGTTTAGTCATCCCTTAGTTCTTCTTCAGGAGGAATTGCTCTATAAATAGGCCTAGATTTGATGTGTCCCTAGAGAAGGTGAGTCGGGGTATTCCCGTGGATTGGAAACTCAGTTTTGTTTCAGGAAATAGTCTTTCCTTAGAAATTGAAATGATAGGCTCCCTTCCTTTGTTTCTCCTTTGAATTTTGAAAGGTCTCTCTGTACTCAGGTAATGTTAGATTGCACGAGAACAGCTCTGGGCCCCTCTAGTTGAGTGTGAGTGAAAGCACTGTGGTTTTGCAGGTCTCTGTGTGCAGCCTCTCCAGCATGATGTCAGGAGTGAGGATGCTAGTATTAATTCATATATTTATAGTCAAATATATGTTAACTTTCATACTCCCAGTCTGAACCAGTTGAGCCCTTCGTGTCAATATTACTTTGCAAATAGGATTTTATAAAAAAAAAAAAAGAGAACGGAGTTTCACTTTCCATATACAGAACACACAAAGCTTAACTTCCGGGCCAACCTCACCGTAGACATCCCTCTGCTTATGATTTCAGGGTAGGAGTTTATGCCTGATGCTTCGTGTGCCTTTCAACGGGTTTATATCCTTGGCTTTCCTCTTTTTGCCTCCCAAAGGATCAGGTTTTTAAAAGTAGCATTTACAGAGAAGTTTGAAGCCTTGTGGATAAAGTACCATACCAACTACAAGGTATTATTACTATTCGAGACAGAAGAAATATCCCTTCACCTTGTTTTTGTTTTTATTTTTGTAGTAGGTCATTCTGGTATTTCCATGGTCTGAAGGCAAAGTCCATCTAAGATTGCCAGAAGGTCTTTAATTTCAAGCATTTTACTCAGGAACTGCCTCATCTGAAGCTGTAAAACTTTAATCCATAATAAGCCTTGCAGTTGACAGTGCTGGTAATTATCACAGTTGTAAGCAAGAAAAGAAAAAGCCACACAAACCACATCCTCAAAAACACTTATCCATGAAGTAAGAATTAACTTTGTGCTGTCCCATTTATAGTGACTTATAAGTCTTTCTTTAAAGTACTTCAGCAGTTTTTTGATACTAAGAATATTTGAAAGTTGTTATTTCAGAAACTGCACCTCACTTTGATGTGCTTCAGATGCTCTTTTTGTGCGACCAAACTAATTTGGCAGATGATAGAGTTATATACTACATTAGTAGAACACCCCCAAAGTTTGTTTTCGATTCCTGCTTTCCACCAAACACTGGAGATCATCAGCAATTAGTAAGTAAATATTCAAGAAGTCTTTGACTACGAGCATTGCCTGGTGAGTCTGAAATGTCAGGTCCTTTCTGCACATCTGCTCTTTAAGCCCACAGATATTTTCTCACCTTCGAGTAGGACTTTTGTGATGTTTCTTCAGGGCTTATATGCACACCGTCAGTCCATTCTTCTGTCAGCTGTTCTCTCAAAGCCCCCGAAGTATTGTCACCAACTTCCCTGAAGACGCGGACATTGTGCATCTCCTTCAAGAGTAGGAAAAGGCCCCTGCTCTGTGACTCTCCTCCCTAACAGCATTCAGATTCACTGCATCCTTCTTAATTACCATGATCTTTTCACCCCCTCAGGCTTCTCAGCTTACAAGACCTAGAAAGGGTTTGTCTTGTATCACTTGGCCTTTTCTGTGATTGCTTTCATATGTACTTATTCCTTCACATTGAGAAACAAGTTTTGTTCTTTTCCTTTTTTATATTTTCCCACAGAATGCCAAGGTCCTGAGTGGGGGTAGTGCAAGAAAAAGAAATGTCCTAGAGTAAATTATATTGGCTGGCTGTGACATGTCCGCCAGATTCTGGAGATAGCTGCGGGGGAGAGGCGGTCCATCCTCAGCAAGCGCCCTCCCCTGGGGTTCGTCTTGTGCCCACTACAGCCCTGTGAACTCTCTGCCTTCATCTCCAAATCATTCCTGGTCTCTCCACATTAAAACGTGTGTTGCTTCCAATGACCTCAGCTAACAATCTTAGAGGAACTACACGATAAATAGCACATGGCGATTAAGATGTATTGTTCTCAGCAGTAATTTCCCAAAACAGGGTACTTGGACGGCCCTTATTAATCGGTTTGTAAAAATTCACCTGGGCTTTTGTCGACGATTCATGGGTTGGGGAGCATCCTATCTAGCAAATAGAAAGGAGGTCCAAAGAGTCTTGTGAAACAACCCACCAAAAAAAGGCTTTTATAGGCAGAAAGGGGGCAAGGCCTAGAAAGAGTGTATGATTGTAGGCCTGGTTGCTTTTGTCGGGCATCTGTCAAGCACCTTACCACGCTAGTGCTGACCAGGTAATTCCGGGTTGACTGCTTAAAGGTCACGTGCCTGGGAGAGGCTGAAACTACAGGTAGGTTAGATAGTCTTGGTTTGCTGTTGTGAGCTGCACACGGTTGCCTCTTACTCGGGGCCCTTTGCCTCTTTTTTAACAACCCTCCCTTTTTTGATCAGACTCTCAGTTTAGCTGAGAAATGTGGTCAAAATGTAAGGGATTAGCATCACTGTCAGCGACCACCCTGAAGTTCTCAGAGGCTTCTTGATCCCTTGTGTGGTATTCCCACGCTATGACTTTAGGTTCCAGTTTCTAAGTTGGTCATTCTCTGTGCTCCTTTTCTGATGTTCCAGTCTTAGGGAGCCACCACTGATGGCTAGTGGCTGCAAACATGCATGTCAGCCTTGGAGAGAATACAGAGTGCCAGAGAACCTACTATGATTATTATAGGCAGAATAATTCCCTTTGTAGCCCTGGTCCTCAAGACTGAAACAAATTAAAATCAAAGACTCCAAAAATCAAAGTCAAAGAAAGACCCTATTGACAGAGTCGACTTCTCAAGCTGAGGGTAACTAAGTTTCAGCTTCTCCCAAAGTGCATCAGGTGGTTTCGGCCAGGGAAATAGGGCCCTGCCAAAGGACACAAACCCTGAACGCATCTTGCAAATTCCTGTTTGAATATGTGGCTTGGGACTGGAAAGGTGACGACCAGAGACCAATAAAATGTTCAGGGTATATAGACCACGTAGGCAGTTTGATTCTAGTTACCTTTGCCTTGTGTCCCTTTCTTTGCCTAGAGCCTGAATACAAAGTTCTCCAAGTTTGGGGTTGTTAACCAAGAGCTAGGGAAATGATCAAAGTTTTTGATGCCAAATCCTGCAGTCTGAAAGATTACCTCCACCCCTTAGCAATGGCCTAGGAGATATGGATGATGGGGTTTTCTCTCCAGGGCAGTGCTGTAGTGAAAGAAAAAAAGAGAAGAAAGGATTTTACTTAAAGTATGAAGTCTTGGCCAGGTGTCTGGGATGAAGTAGTCTACATAGATGTCAAGCTACTCCTCTTCCTCATTAATTTGATTTACATACCAAGAGATGTCAGGCAAAGTTTTCTTTAGCTGTGAAATATATGCTTCAGGTTCTAGTCCCTGAAATTTGGCTGCTATCTGGGTAGGGAGGAGGAGGTGATATAATCCCTTCCATGAGGATTCGAGATCAGTCTTTGTTCTTAGTGGTTCCAAATTCTTAAGAAGGGTTGGAGCAAACTGGAAATGTTAGTATTGAGAGTCGTAGCCAGATATTTAAGGAAGCTTGGGCGCCTGGGTGGCTCAGTCAGTTGAGTGTCTGACGTTGGCTCGGGTCATGATCTCATGGTCAGTGAGTTCAAGCATCGGACTCTGTGCTGACAGCTCGGAGCTTGGAGCCTGCTTCAGATTCTGTGTCTCCCTCTCTCTCTGCCCCTCCCCCACTCATGCTCTGTCTCTCTCAAAAATAAACATTAAAAAAATTTTAATAAAAAATTTTTAAAAAGATATTTAAGGAAGCTAGAATAACTCAGGACCCAGTCTAGTTCATAGATACATAACAAAATCTCAAATACAAGTAACAAGACTAGAATCTAATATCCACCAAGATCCAGATACAATTTCTCCAATTACCCCCATTTTTACATCAAAGATAATCACAGTGAAATGAATTTGTTTGCATTAAATTTGGCCTAGTTATTTACATAAGTGCAGGAAGAATGGTAATTGACCATATAAGCTCTTTTCTCCTTTTGTTTTTTATTTTTATTTATTTTAAATATGAAACTTATTGTCAAATTGGTTTCTGTACAACACCCAGTGCTCATCCCAACAGGTGCCCTCCTCCATGCCCATCAGCCACCCTCCCCTCCCTCCCACCCCCCATCTACCCTCAGTTCTCATTTTTTAAGAGTCTCTTATGGTTTGGCTCTCTCCCTAACTTTTTTTTTTCCTCCCCTCCCCCATGGGTTTCTATTAAGTTTCTCAGGATCCACATAAGAGTGAAAACATATGGTATCTGTCTTTCTCTGTAGGACTTATTTCACTTAGCATAACATTCTCCAGTTCCATCCACGTTGCTACAAAAGGCCATATTTCCTTCTTTCTCATTGCCACGTAGTACTCCATTGTGTATGTAAACCACAATTTCTTTATCCATTCATCAGTTGATGGACATTTCGGCTCTTTCCACAATTTGGCTATTGTTGAGAGTGCTGCTATAAACATTGGGGTACAAGTGCCCCTGTGCATCAGTACTCCTGTATCCCTTGGGTAAATTCCTAGCAGTGCTATTGCTGGGTCATAGGGCAGATCTATTTTTAATTTTTTGAGGAACCTCCACACTGTTTTCCAGAGCGGCTGCACCAGTTTGCATATAAGCTCTTTTTAAAGACTTTTTGCTGGAGCTTTTCTTTTCTTTTTTCCACATTTCATGTTTTTTATTTATTTATTTATTTTTATTTACTTATTTAATATGAAATTTATTGTCAAATTGGTTTCCATACAACACCCAGTGCTCATCCCAACAGGTGCCCTCCTCAATACCCATCAGCCACCCTCTCCTCCCTCCCAACCCCCCCCACCCCCCACCATAAGAGACTCTTAAAAACTGAGAATAAACTGAGGTTGATGGGTGCTGGAGCTTTTCATATGGAATGTCAGACTGAACTCTTAAAAACCTTTGAAGCCAGGAAGCTAAACCCAGGATTCACCATCAGATTTTACCTGCAAAACCATTCCAATCAAAGCCATTATGATACAGCCAATGTTTTCAATTGTGCAGAATCTTACTGAACTTACGTAACTAACTATACTGTCATGAAATAGATACTCAAGAGTTTCCCAGTGCTGGAAGGATCTGGTTGGAAGAAAAAAAACAAAGATACACTTTACCAAATTGTTGTAAGTCATAAATAGCTTTGCAGAAACAGTTTTCTCAAATCTGGAAAAATAAAACATTCATGAACCAACAGTGTTTCAAACGAGCAGTCATAAAACCATAATCCCCCTCCTGAGTTCATTCAGTCCCCTGATATTAATTCTTGTTCTGCTTGAATCTAGCTTTTTCCATTAGTGCTGGAAATCCTTAACCAGTTCAGTTTTATGATCTTAAAGTCCTTTCCATGAATCTCCTCAAGGATGAAGAATTTTTGCAGGAACACTTTTAGTGTCCATGGTTAGAAACCTGATGAGAATTCATTATAACAGAATTGACAAGGATATATGGTTATTTTGTGCTATATGAAATTATGACTAGTCATACCTGATTTTTATGAATTTCATATAACTTTTGGGAGACTTACAACACATCCTTATACAAATATAACTAAGCTTATTGTTGGACAGTTCTTCCCAGGTAATTCAATGTAACCAAATAAGCCTAATCAATATTTCACTATCTTACTTTTAACAGAGTGTGAACAAATTCTTTGTGATTTTCTATGGACCCCTTCAAAATTCCCCTTCCAAAGTTAGTTGGGTCAAAAAGTCTTCATTTAGAATTTGACTTTTGAAAGTTTGTCAGAAATCGTATAATTTTTAAAGTTTTTATTTAAATTTCAGTAACTATATTCATAAGCTGGCTAATCTGAAGATACTGATAACAAAAGTTCACAATTACTTACTACTTAGTTTTCACTAGAAGCTAAGGATTCTAAGACTTAGGAATTTTAATACATGTAATTAAGACTGCTGAAATAAGAAACACAACTCTGTATGCAAGAAAAATATCATCTGTGTTTTTGAAAAAACAACATGAGGAAGGGGAATCCATTTTATGTTGAAGGAAAAGAAAGTAATTTTGTCCTAACCTGAGACTGGTTATTTAGAGAAGGAACACTCAGGACAAAATGTGGATGTACAGAATAAAGTTGTAGGTTTGCAGTGAGGGAAGCCTTAGAAGGGAACTGTGCAGTCAGTGCTGGCTAAGAGTGGAATAAATTTAAGTAAGTAAATGACTTTTAATAGAAAAAATATACTGATACAAAGTTAAATTTTTTGTTTTCTCTTTGTTAAAGTTTTCTTAAACTATTAATCTGCTTTTAATAAATTGACATTGTAAATTAAAAAAAGAAAAAGCTGGTCAAAAATCTCAAAAGGGTTTAAAAACACTTGGTCACATAGGATCATAGATGAGAAAAAAATGGAGTCTTCCCTATGAAAAAACCTAAGGTTAGTGTTTTCCAACTATTTAACTCTCTTGTCACTATGGTTAGATGAATACTATTGTTTTAAAGTAATCAAACATCTGATAAAACAACATGAAACATAGGAAATTATTTTAAGACACAAAATCTTTGTTTTCTAGGCATATTACTTAAAAAGGTAAAGAAAAAAATGTTTACAATCTCTTATCCAGAAAACTTTCCCTTTTTAACAAAGAGAAAAGCAAATTCTAATTTTGTACTAGCTTACTTTTGATATTAAAACTCATTCAACTTAATTAAATTCATTCCAATCTTAGCCAGTTCTGACCACGGCTATAATTCCTTTCCACAAAACTTAGAGGCTTTAATTACATATATTAGAATTTTTAACCCTAAAAACTGACTTTTTAGTGCAAATAAACAATTATGTGTTGTCTTTTACACTAGCATTTAGTGAATTGGCAGACTTACACTTTTTATAATTTCTAGAAATGCATGCTTTCTCAAGTTAATATCTCAGCATGGCACAAAATATACTTACTAATAAGCCCAAATATCTCTAGTCCCTCTGTAAAAGCAAGCCCAAAGTAGATAAACCTATGTTCAGCAATTACTATTCTAGTATTTTATCTTATTTGGAAATGATCCAATATTTAATGACTATTCACTATTTAATTTAACTTACCAAACTTTTTAAGATGTCATGTTACCAAAAAGATTGGGAAAACTATTTTTAAAATTCATCTAAAAACATTTATTTTGCTTACATGTATTTAATTCACTTGTTCTCAATAATTACATTTAGATCATTTATGAAAATTTCAACATACCAGCTTTTATATTTTTTGCTGACAAGCTTTCTAATAGAAAGGCAATGAACTTATTTGACTAGTAAACCCAGGCAGAATAAAAGTTGTATGTCTGTGTCATATTCAATGTTGACAATGCTAAAGACATGTCTATTTTTAAAAATTTTTAAACATTTATTTATTTTGAAAAACAGAAATAGAGTGCGAGCAGGGGAGGGGCAGAGAGAGAGGGAGACACAGAATCTGGAGCAGGCTCCAGGCTCTGAGCTGTCAGTACAGAGCCAGACATGGGGCTAGAATTCACGAACCACGAGATCATGATCTGAGCCGAAGTCAGACACTTAACCGACTGAGCCACCCAGGCGCCCCATAAAGACATGTCTATTTTAATTACACCCACAAACTTAGTTTTAATAAGTATTTTCCCAGCACATGTGAACGTAAAAAGCATTTGGGTTAGTTTCTATTATATCTCTGAGAATTTTAGGAACACTTTAATTCATAAAAGTGCTTATTTTCCTTGAAGCCAATTAAATAGCTCTTTTACAAATTAGTTGTAGCCTTACCATCCTGAGGGAGAAAAATTCCACACATCTACCAAAGCATATATTTAGACACACATCAGCATACAGACATACGTAAACAGAGAGACTTTATAACTTCCATGTAAAATGACTGGATTTTAAATGAATCCATGAATCAGGTACAGTACAAAGCTCACTAGTTATAAAGAAGTTGGATCCAAGTTGTTTTTCCTGGTAGACATAGTAAGTTAAAGTTATCTGCTCAGATGGCTAAAGATTTTTACTAATATTTGTGCAGGACACATCTATTCCATTTGAATTGATGTTGAAGAATTTGTATAGGACCTTTGAGAACACTGTTTTTCCTGGTGTCCCAGATAATTGACCTAGGGCCACTGTTTTAATGAAGGACCCCTAGAGGAGTGATGTGGGAAGGGCCCAGGTGTTATGTCAGGTGCCTGGCCTTGGAGCTTCTGTAGCTATAAGGACAGTATCTTGGTGGACTTTTGTTTGCGGTCTTGTTCCAGAGTCCTTTCAAAGTGCTCAGCTATGGTCACGAGTTCAAACTGGTGTCCCCCCATCCCATTTGCTGCCTTTCGTTTAATCTACTAATCTTAGGAGATAATGCATGTACAAACAGGGAAGCTAGAGCAGTTTGGGTGCCCATATTTATTGTTTGGAACCTGGAGTGCCATAGAAAGAGAGCTTCCAGACCGGCTTTTAAGTCTGCCCCAGATTCCTCTTTGGTTTGTTTGCATGTTTGAATGATAGACCAATCAACGTGGGCCTGGAAGATTCCAAGAATGACTTTTAAGACATCAGTTGCTACCCTGCCAGCTTTTTCTGGTCCATGAAGGGACCATATTGAAAGGTGACCATCTTGGATATCATCCTTGGGTTACATGATCCTGCTTCTTGGATCCACTTTTTCCGACCAGCATGTGCACAAGCGGATAAAGATCTGGAAGCCCGACCTGATGACTCTAAATTGTTCAGGAACTTTTGGGTACCCTCCCGGGTTTAGGAAATCCTTTATCTATGGACATTCCAGTTTTGACCAAGGAATGAAAGACACCTGAGGAAGGTTTCTTACCACCTTGGGTAGCTCTATTTTAAAAAGTAACTGTTTAGGGGCACCTGAGTGGCTCAGTCAGTTAAGCATCTGACTCTTGACTTTGGCTCAGGTCATGATCTCACAGTTCATGAGTTCGAGCCCGATGTCAGGCTCTGTGCCGACAGTGTGTAGCCTGCTTGGGATTCTCCCTCTCTGCCTCTCCCCAGCTCATGCGTACTTTTTCTCTCTCAAAATAAATATGTTTAGAAAAAACCAAGTAACTATTTAATAGTCTCTTCAGAGTGAAGAAGCAGTTCAAACTGAGGACCAATGGACCATGAATACCCAGGCAAAAGAGGTCAGGGGAGTCCTATCAGTTTTATTATCTTTTTTTTTTTTTTAATTTCTGGCACCCCTTGTGTCTTTTTCATTAGTCTTTTGCAATAATTTTTTTAAGAAGCAATTTTGGAATCTTGAAGCCTTTGGGAAGGTTCTGCATATAAATGAAAGTAGGTATTCCATTCTGTTGAATCGGGGAGTTCTTTCTTTCAAGTGCGCTTCTTAAATGAACTGTCTTGACAAATTGCAATGCTTCCCATAATGGTCGCCGTCGTAATTCTAGGTTGTCTTGTGTAAGATTTTGTCATTTTTGTCGATATTTATAGCTTCCAGAACCATAAGAGGTAGCATGCTTAACTTTTTAGAATTCAAGGATCTTTTTTGTTGTTGTTTTTCAAGTGAGCCTTTGGGTCTCTTGGCACCAAACTAACACCTAAGAGGCACGTGCTGCTGCTGGGTAGGGGTCGTGTGGTATTCTTATAGTGCACCTCCCTGCACAGAGATTTTATCCCAACATGGAAGCCTTTGCGTTATGTGGTGAGCATTCAAACAGGTAACATCCCTGTTAGGAGAGCAGAGCTGGGAGGAGCTTACCCAGGGCCCTCCAAAAGTGGGCAGGGGAGGGGGATGCCAAAGAGTTCAGGGGTACCACATCTGTGTTTCGTGTGTCTGAATGTTGTCGGAAGTTTGCTTTGGATCCCATCGCTGCCACCAAATCTGTTAAAGATTCAACTGAACACATCTAAAGATCAAACTGGTTTTACCCAGGGATTCACGAATTAGGCAGCATCCCATCTAGCAAATAGGAAGGAGCTCTGAAGAGCTGTGTGAAATGGAGGCCCGTTACAGGCAGGAAGGAGACCAGACAAAGGAAGTGTACTGTTTCAGGCAAGTCACTTTCCCTTGGAGGAAGGACGAGAATCTATCAGGCAGATTACCTCACGAGGCATGGCCAGGTAATTCCAGATTCACCGGTTAGAAGTCACATTCCCGAGAGAGGCTGACGCTGCAGTGAGGCTAGATATTAAGTTTTGGTTTGCTCACATGGGCGCAGAAAAAGTGACTCCATTTTGGGTCTTCTGTCTCTTTTTTAACAAAACTAAAGGCCACTTTGCATTTGAGGAGATTACACGCACACACTGAGGAAAGGAGAAGTGTGGGACTCTTTGCAAACAGGCAGTAGTTGAAAGTATAGGAATGTATGTGAGTTGTAATCAACCCACTGAGGAGGTTCAAGTACCAAAGCAAAGCACTGCCCCCCTCTTTAAGAAGTGCAAGAGCAAAGGTAAGTGGCAGAGAAAGACCCCTCAGGGAGGGGAGGCAAGGATCAGAGGAGTAGAATTAATGGAGAGGGAAGGCTTTCAAGAAAGAGGGGACTGTGTATACCAAGTGGTGGGGGGTGCTTCCTGGTTGTTCAGGAAGAACAGAAAGAGGCATCGCGCAGAAGGATGAAGGGCTAGGTCAGGTTACAGAGTCTTGAGTGAGTGGTGGGTGGGTAGTCTCAGGGGTTATATCCGAGTCTTCCAGAAAGCATGTTTCTGAAAATGGAAGTTTGTGTGATCGCAGGGCTCTAGGGTTAGCAGAGAACCCTTGAGATGGAGGAAGAAGCCAGACAAAAGGGAGAAATTCAGGGGGGGAGAAGATTTTAGAAAATGCAAAGGTTAGGGTAGGGTGTAGCGCAAACTCTGGTAGAGAGAGGGGCACTTCTGAGTGACGAAGTGAGCGTGGGAGGCAGGAGAGAACATTCGAGAGTGCACATCATGGTTGTGTCACTATGGTAAAGAAGGAAGCTGTCTCAGACTGGACACGACAGGGACAGGAATGAACAGTGCAGGGACATCGAAAGGCCCATAAAGTCCACAGTGAGGGCAGCGATAAGGAGTCCTACAAGACAGAGCATGAACTGCGAGGTATCTTCAGAGCCAGAGTTTGAGGAAAAGGTGCAGGATGGGAGGTGGCCAGGTGAAAACAGCCTTTGGACAAAGAAGTCTAAATCCATCCACATGCATTCTCTATCCACAAGGATTTGCATTTATCCAGAATGTGAATGAGCTCTTAGAAAGCCTGAGTGTTCCATAGGCTAAGAGACACAAGCAGTAAGTAATTCTACAGGAAACTATTACATTTTTTTCTAGAAGAGCAGTTACAAATATTTTGATTAAGTGCAAATATAGTGCTCGCTTTGGCAGCTTACATTTACTAAGTGTAAATATAAATATAAATATAAAAGTGGAAAGTAAATACAAATGTTTCTGGACATATTTTCAAGGAAGATTTCACATAGAACCCAAATGCTACCTTGTTTGTGTAAATTTCTACCTGTATAGGACACATAAACATTATAAGAATTTAGGAGAGCTTTACTAGTCCCCATATTATTCTGTCATTATTTTATCAATCTTTGTATGAACTCCACATGAGGAAGAATCTTAAACATGTTTTTTTCTAGTCCTATATTAGCATCACTTTGTATGGCTAGCCTAGAACTACTAGTTTTTTTTTTTTAATTAATAGACTAATTTTTAGAGCAGATTTAGGTTTACAGAAAAACTGAGTGGAAAGTAGATAGTCCCCTTCCTCCCTGCCAGCCCCCCAGAGTTTCTCCTGTGGTACATTTGTTACAGCTGAAGAATCAATATTGATACATTATTCACTGAAGACCATACTTTACATTAGGATTACTTCTTGTATTGAACATCATATAGATTCTGATAAATCTATGACATGTATCCCCCTATTATGGTATCATTCGGAGCCATTTCAGTGCCCTAAAAATCCTCTATACCCTGCATATTCTTTCCTCCCTTACCTCCACCCCTGGCAACCACTGATCTCTTTACTGTCTCCATGAGTTTCGCCTTTTACAAAATGTCACGTAGTTGGAATCATTCAGTATGGATGACTTTTCATACTGGCTCCTGTCACTTAATGATATGAAAAGCCATGGAGGAACTTTAAATGCATGACTTTCCAGCTTATTTCATTGCTGAATTATATTCCATTGTCTGGATATACCACAGCTTGTTGATACATTCACCCACTGGGGGATATCTTGGTTGCTTATAGCCACTAATTTGATTTGCTATACTCATTTCTTTTTCTTATAATGACAGCCTCCATAGATAAGGCATTAGGGAAGGGGTCTAAGATGGCAATATATGAAGATCTTGAATTCGTGTTCTTCCATGGACAGACCAAATCCACAGTTACATATGGATCATTTCCCTCTGCAGGAGATCTGAAAACTAGATGAATTGCTTTCCACAGCAAAGGATAAAAGGACCATGTTGAGATACAGTCTTGCAGAAACCTCACCCTCAGTTCAGCAACACATAAAAGGGAGGGATCTCACCAGACAGGTACTTCTCACAAAGGAGCAAGGAAATGGTGTCCTACATCAGACACGCTAGTCCCTGGAATCTACACCGGAGAGAAGAACCCCCAGAACATCAGGCTTGGAAAACCAACAGGGCTGATATCCAGGGTCCCAAAGTGCTATGGGAAACCAAGACTCCCCTCTTGGAGAGCTCACACACAGTCTCACTCACCTCAAGATCCAGTGGGAAAACAACAGTTTGAAAAATGCCTAGACTATATGTGAGACAGATTCATTTGCTGATTTGGGGACATCAATGGGAGGAGTAGAGGACAGCTGTGACCCTCCGTGCAGATGGAGGCACTGGTAGAGGCCACTATCGCACTCTCCACATGGCCCATTAGCAAGGGCAGGCAGACTCTAACATGGCCCCCTTCCACCACCTGTTGGAACAGGTTGCCGCGAGCAGTCACAGTACATGCTGAGGCTGGAACGTGCAGATGGTTGCAGCTGTCCTTTGCTCCCTGCCTGGCGCAGGACTGTGCAAATGGTCATGGAGTTCTCCTGCTCTCCAGCTAAAGTCTGCAAGTGCAGGCAGTTGTAAAACTCCCCTGCTGCCTTGAATGCCAGCGGTCACAGTGTCCTCCCACAACCTGCCGAAAGCCAGCACACGTGCACAGACAAGGCACTCTCCTGCTGCGTTACTGAAGCCCACAGTCATGTACAACCAAGGCATCTCCCACTGCCTTTCTGAATAAGGAAGCTTTGGCCTTAACACGTTAGACCAGATGGACTTGGTAGATATATCCAGAACACCCCAAAACAGGGGAATATGCATTCTTTTCAAGTGCACATGGAACATTTTCTAGCCTAGATCACATGTTTGAGGCCACAAAATAGGATTTAATAAATATAAGATGACTGAAGTCATACCAAACTTCTTTTCTGACCACAATCGTATGGAACTAAAAATCAATTACAAGAAGAAAACTGGAAAAAACATGAACACGTAGAGGCTAAACATGCTTCTAAACAATGGGTCAATGAAGGAATCAAAGAAGAAATTTTAAAATACCTGGAGATAATGAAAGTGGGACACAACAGTTCAAAATATATGGGACACCCCTAAGGCAGTTCTAAGAGGGAAGTTGATAACAATATGGGACCACCTCAAAAGGAAAGAAAAATCTCAAACAATAAAACCTGACACCTAAAAGAACCTGAAGAAGAAGAAGAAGAACAAACAAAGCCCAGGGTTAGTGGAAGGAAATACTAAAGCTTACAGCAGAAATAATGAAATAAAGACAAAAAAATATCAATGAAACTAAGAACTAGTTCTTTGAAAAGGTAGATAAAATTGATATTGATAAACTTCTGGCCAGCTGCAAGAAAAAAGAGGGCCCAAATAAATCAGAAATGAAAGAGAAGTTACCAACACCACAGAAATACAAAGGATCATAAAAGACTACTACCAATCACTATATGCCAACAAATGGGACAACCTAGAAGAAATGGAAAAATTCCTAGAAACAGACAATCTTCTGAGACTGAATCAAGAAGAACTAATATCTGATCGGACTGATGACAAGTAATGAAATAGGATCTTTCGTATTACTGATTCAAACACAAGTCCATGATCAGATGGCTAAAGTCCATGATCAGTCCTGATCAGAAATGGGCAGAGCACCTGAATAGACATTTCTTCAATTCAGAAATACAAATGGAGGCACCTGGGTGGCTCAGTGGGTTAAGCATCCGGCTCTTGGTTTCAGCTCAGGTCATGATCTCACGGTTTGTGGGTTTAAGCCCTGCATCAGGCTCTTTAACATTTCAAGAAGAGTTAATACCTATGTTTTTCTAACCCTTCCAAAAAACTGAAGAGGAAGGAACACTTCCAAACACATTTTGTGAGGCCAGAATTACCCCCATTCCAAACCAAAGACACTACAAAAAACAAAATTACATAGTTACAGAGAGGGAAGGAGGCAAACCGTAAGAGACTCTTAAATACTGAGAACAAACTGAGCGTTGATGGGGGTGGGGGGAGAGGGGAAAGTGGGTGGGAGGGTGAAAGAGGGGAAGGGCACCTGTTGGGATGAGCACTGGGTGTTTTATGGAAACCAATTTGACAATAAGTTGTTAAAAAAGATAGAAAGAAAGAAAATTACAGGCTATGTCCCTGATGAACATTGATGCAAAAATTCTCAGCAAAATATTAGCAAACTGAATTCAAGAAGACATTTTTAAAAATCATACACCATGATAAAGTGGGATTTATTCCAGAGACGCAGGATGGTTAACATCCACAAATTAATCAACATTAACAAATAGGATAATAATCATATCACTCAATACGGAAAGAGAATCTGATAATTTTCAACATCCGTTTATGATTAAAACACTCAACCAAGTGGTTACAGATGGAACGTAATATAACAAAGGTTGTGTATGACAAACCCACAGCTATCATCATATTCAACAGTGAAAAGTTGAGACTCTGAGACTGGGAAAAAGACAACAGTGTCCTCTTTCGTCACTTTCATTTAACCTCATATTGGAAGCCCTAGTCACAACAATCGGACAAGGAAAAGATGTAAAAGGCATTCAAGTTGGAAAAGAAGTAAAACTATTTTCAGATAACATGATACTATACATACAAAAAACCCTAAAAACTCCACCAGAAAACTACTAGAAGTAATTAATTCATGTAAAGCTGTAGGATATAAAAATTTAATATACAGAAATCTGTTGATTTCTATACACCAATAATGAAGTTGTGGAAAGGGGAATTAAGACAACAATTCCACTTACAATTGCATTGATAAGAATAAAATACCTAGGAATAAATTTAGCCAAGAAAGTAAAAGACCTATACTATGACTAATACAAGACATTGATGAAAGAAATTGAAGATGACACAAATAAATAGAAATGTATTCAGTACTTATGGGTTAAAAGAATTAATACTGTTAAAGTATTCATACTACCCAAAGCAATCTACAGATTCAGTGCAATTCCTACCAAACTACCAATGGCATTTGCCACAGAACAACAACAAAACTTTTAATTTTTGTAGGGAATCACAGAAGAACTCAAAGGCCAAAACATCTTGGAGAAAGAACAACAGAGCTTGTGTGATCATGCTCCTTAAATTCAAGCTATACTACAAAGTCATAGTCATCAAAACAGAATGATATTGGCACAACACACACATAAACCAAAAGAAGAGAATACAAAATAAAGAATACAGGAATAAACCCATGCTTTTATAGTCAATCTTTGACAAAGGAGCCTAGAACATACAACGGAGAAAAGAGTTTCTTCATTACATGGTGTTGGAACAACTGGACAACTACATGCAAAAGAATGAAACCAGACCACTTTCTTACACCATACACAAAAATAAGCTCAAAATAGAGTCTTAAATGTAAGTTAAACTACAAAACTCCTAGAAGAAAACATAGGCAGTAAGCCCTTAGACATTAGTCTGAGTGATATTTGTTTAGATATGTCTCCCCAGATGAGGGAACAAGTACAAAAATAAATGAGACTCCCTCAAACTAAAGACCTTTTTCACAGAAAGGAACCATGAACAAAAAGATAAGGCAACCTACTGAAGGGGTTCTACCGATGGGAGAAGATGTTTACAAATGATAACCGATAAAGGAATAGCATTCAAAATATATAAAGAACTGATACAACTCAATATCCAAAAAACAACCTGATTTTAAAAATGGGCAGAAGACACGAAAAGACGTTTCTTCAATTCAGAAATACAGATGGGGTGCATGGGTGGCTCAGTCAGTTAAGCATCCAACTCTTGGTTTAGGCTCAGGTCATGATCTCACAGTTCAAGGGTTCAAGCCCTGCGTTGGGCTCAGCACTGGCAGCACGGAGCCTGCTTGGGATTTCCTATCTCCCCCCACCCCCTCTGCCCCTTCCCTACTCATGCTCTCCCTCAAAACAAGCAAACATTAAAAAAGAAAGAAAGAAATACAGATGGCCAACAGACCCATGAAAAGCTGCTCAACATCACTCATCATCAGGGAAATGCAAATCAAAACCACAATGAGATAAAACCTAACACCTGTCAGAATGGCTAAAGTCAAAAAGTCAAGAAATAAGAGTTGGCAAGGATGTGGAGAAAGGGGAACCCTTGTGTACTATTGGTAGGGATATAAATGGTGTGGCCATTACGGCAAACAGTATGGTGGTTCCTCAGAAATGTAAAAATAACACTGCCATAGGATACAGTCACTTCTGGCTATTTATCCAAAGAAAATGAAAACATTTATTTGAAAAGATATAATAGTCAAGATATGGAAATAACCTAAGTGACAATCAGTGGCTGAGTGGATAAAGAAGATGTGTATATGTATGTGTGGGGTGTGTGTGTGTGTGTGTGTAATGACTACTACTCAGCTATAAAAAAAAAAAGAATGAAGCCTTGATATTTACAACATGTATGGACCTTGAATGTATTATGCCAAGTAAAATAATTAGAGAAAGACCAATACCACATGATTTCACTTTTACGTGGAGTCTAAAAAACAAAAACAATACAAGACCCAGACTCATGGATACAGAGACTAGATTGACAGTTGACAGTGGGGAGGGGGATGAGCAGGGTGAAATGGGCAAAGGAGATGAAGAACTACAAACTTCTAGCTATGAAATGGATAAGTCATGGGGATGTAATGTACAGTATGGAGAACGCAGTCTATGATAGCGTATTATAAAGTGACAGATGGTAATTACACTTAGGTGACCATTTCACAATGTGTACAAGTGCTGAATCACTGTGTCGTACACCTGAAACGAATATTGTATGTTAATTTTATCTAGATAAATTTTTAGAAGTTTAAGTGTAGGAAGGAGCTGTTGCGATTTTGGGGGTCAACAGCTTCCCTCATATTGCAGCTAAAGAAATGGAGATCAATGGGGTGCCCGGGTGGCTCAGTCAGTTGAGCGTCGTACTTCGGCTCAGGTCATGATCTCATGGTCTGTGAGTTTGAGCCCTGTGTCGGGCTGTGTGCTGACAGCTCAGAGCCTGGAGCCTGCTTCGGATTCTGTGTCTCCCTCTCTCTCTGCCCTTCCCCTGCTCATGCTCTGTCTCTCTCCCTGTCAAAAATAAATAAACATTTAAAAAAAACTTTTTTAAAGAAATGGAGATCCAAAGATCAGCCTAGCTGATCACATCAATGCTCTTTTCTAAATCCTATCATCTGTCCAAAATTATTAGAAAAATTGAGATTTCAAGGTGCCTAAACACCAAATCCAACTCACAACTCATTAGGGAAGTATCCTTTGCGTGATCTCAACCTTGGAACCAAGCAACAGAGGGGGAGCTGTCTCGCACTCTGTATATATGAATATATAGGAACATAGAATATATTTAATGCAATAGTGGGCATGGTTGATTTGTCACATTTAAATGTTTTTACATATGGCATTGGCATCCACT